>NC_134688.1:396229366-396314366 GCF_050947455.1 Rhinoderma darwinii | reverse complement strand
CGGTCACATGGACTGCCTCGTCATCCAGGGAGGTCGGGCTGGATGTCAAAAGAGGGACGCGTCACCAAGACAATGGCCGGGTAAGTATGAATTTCTTTTACTACGGAAAGGGCTGCCCCTTCTCTCTATCCTACACTGAGAGAGAGCCCGTAAATATGAGTGGAATACTGGTGACACTGGACCCGTATTTACGTGGACGGGTCCGTAAATACTGGCGCAATACGGGTCGAATACGTGTGACCAAGGACCCGTATTTACGGGATGAAAAAAATACGTTCGTGTGCATACTTCCACTCCTAGTTTTGGTTTCCAAATACTAAAGCAAAGTACTGACTAAAATACTGGTGCGTGAAAGAGCAACTATTTTTAATTTTTTGTAATTCGGTTTTGGCTGCCAAGTCCTCTCACTCAGCCTATTAAATACATTGTAGGATTGTCCATGTAAATGAGTTTTTACTGATTTTGTATGATATATTTTCAGTTTATATCCAGTGGGAGCTTTTTATATTTTAATAAATAAACCGTCTGGGCCTAGTATATGAAGACTGATAAATGTAAAGGACATGCACAATGGTTTTTCCACATCCTATTTTGCATTTTACTTCTCTCTCATTCAATTAAAAACTATTCAGGATTTCAGTGAAGGTTTTCACGTATAAGTCTACAATGGTCAGCTCAGCAATCAGATACCTACCAACTGAATCCCAAACTGCGGGCATTTGTAAGCCCAATCTGTTCTGTGCAGGAACGCTCCAAAATGCCAGAAATGTTCTGCATATTTACATAAACGCTTGTTCTCTTCGCAGTTCAGTTTCAAAACATGGGCTGCCTCTGACTTAGCCAGACTACGCTTTTTACCATAATTCTTTATTAATTTGTTTCCTGTCACAACTTCTATTGCCATCTCGCAACTGCTTTGCGTAAATGTTAGTATTTTGAAAAACGTTGTGGGATCCAACCTGTTAGAACAGAATATGGCAGATTAACTAATGTGGATCTCTTTTCATAAATGTCTATTTTTACTATTTTCTAGCTGATACTGAATTTCATCTACCGTAATTGAAGCTTGTGTACTCTTGTGTACATGATCTTAACACATCAATACCCAATTAGTAATTTGTTGAAAAAGAATAAAAATTACCATAGTGGGTATATCCATGTTTGTCTCCTGTTTTGTTTTCTACAGATAGCGTTTTCTTTGAAATGCTAATGGCGACAGGAAAATAAGCTGCAACTGTCTTGACATATTTCAGCTTGTTTTGACACCAAAATATTTGAATTAATTTTCCCAATTGAAAGCCTGTTTGCCCCACAATAATTTTAATTTTACTTGTATTAAAAAAGTACATGACATGATCCATGTAAGGAAATAGTTGTTTCTTTAATTCTATTTTTGATTTGCTCTTCAATGTTTTTATTTTCCATCCGTCCTAAATGTATTTTCTTCTTCCTCCAGAGTGTAAATTAAGCAGGGGCACATTTCATCTTGTAAGACTTTGTTCACCTCTGCATCATAGTTTCCGTCTAGAATTTAACCCGCCACTTATTTTCAGATCTGTCGCATGATGAATCCATTTAATGGGGACTATTGGGTTCCATCCTTTTGACAGTAAAAATTCTATAGGGTCACACGACCGTACTTGTCTTATATCTGAGACAAGCTCATATGTAGAAATGCATTCTTATCAGAAAGATCTATTTTATCTTAAAGGGGGTTTTACACATGACGATTATCGGGCAGACGAGCGTTCATATAACACTCATTGCCGATATTTGCCCCGTGTAAAAAGGGCAGTGATCAGCAGATGTATGGGCAAACGCTATATCATCTGTTGGTCGTATCATTTTAAAGAAGTAAAAGATTATCCTTGTCGGCAGCACATCTCCCTGTGTAAACGGAGACGCGCTGCCGACATGATAATGTATGGGGACAAGCAATCGAAGTAACGGCCGCTCGTCCCCATCCATAGTTCCGTGTGACAGTATCAAACGAGCGCCGATCAAAGATTTCTCGTTGATCGGCGCTCGCTGCAGCGACGGAGTGTCAGCCGGTATAAAAGGGCCTTAAGAGTAGAGACAATACATTAAAAAAAATACGGATAAAAAGTTATATTAGCTGGCTTTCATCTTTCTCAAATGTACATGATGATTTCTAATTCGGAAAACAGGGAAAAGCCAAAAGACACAGAATTGAGAATGGCTGGTTCATCTCCCTGCACCCTCCAACTAGATTATCGGTGAATTCGGCTGATTGTATCCACCAACATCAAAAAGTGTTTAGAAAGTTGCACAAAACACACTGATAGACATTTTTATAAAAAAATAAATAAACAACACGATTTTAAAGGTGTACATAGCCTTTAGGTGGCACACTTGAAGGCTATGTACACCTTTGAAATTGTGCTTGTTTTGTTTTTTTCTTTAATAAAAATGTATAAGTGTGTTTTGTGCAACTTTTTTAATACTTTTTATTAAATTTTGTTTTTACTTTTTGAGATACCGCTGCTTTGTGTCCTGTATCTTGCGCTGAGACCTGAATCCGTCAGAGCAGTGGCACTGAGGGGTACAGAGTCAGCGGGTCCTGCGTGTCTCTGACATGCAGGATACACTTGTTCTCGATCACATCTAAGTTGTGAACTTGAATGTGATCGGTAACCGCTCGATCCTGCGTGGCAGAGACACGCAGGAACCGCTTTCACTGAACCTGTCGGTCCCGCTGACCTGACGGATACAGATTTCAGCGCTAGATACAGTTGCTCTGTTTACAGGATACAAAGCAGCGGTATCTCAAAAAGTAAAAAATTATTTTCAATAAAAAGAATTTCGAAAGTTGCACAAAAAACAAATATTTTATTGTACATAGCCTTTAAATCTGTCCATTGATGCTATTAAATAATAATTCCATATTTTGTGTAATAACCTAGGTTTTGAGCTTTTTACTAGTATATAATAGTTTATCATAATATGACCGTAAACTGCTGATTATTTTGTATCCTGGTGTTTTGTGATTTTTCATGGGAAATGTTTTCATCTTCATCTCTGTTCACATATGCTGTTGGGCGTTCATTCCAGTCAGTAATTGGAAAACACCTGACAATTTGGATCAGGGTAAAATCCTGTTTATTTTTCAAAACTTTCAATGGTAGCGTTAAAAATAAGTGTGTGTGTGTGTGTGTGTGTGTGTGTGTGTGTGTGTGTGTGTATGTACAGTTAGGTCCAGAATTATTTGAACAATGACGCAAGTTTTGATATTTTATCTGTTTATCAAAACATTGAATATACAGTTATTTAATCAATATGGGCTTAACCCCTTCCCGGGTAGGGGCAGTATGGAACGGGCTCACAGAGTCTGTAACATACAGCCGACACCGGCATCATATGGACTGGCTCCATATGATGCCGGTGTCGGCTGTATGTTACAGCCAACACTTCAGAGTAACGAGCGGGATAGCGCTCGAGAGCGATCCCACTCGTTAAATGCCACGGTCAATAGCGACCGCAGCATTTAAATCGTTAGAATGAGGGGGCGACCCCCTCTAACAGCTCATTGCGTCCCCCCCGCAACGCAATCGTGGGGGGGGGTGATGGTTACTATGGCTGCCTGGGGGCCTATTAAGCCTCTGGCAGGGCTTAATAAAAGCCTGCCAGAATCACAATATACTGCAATACATTAGTATTGCAGTATATCGTGCAAGCGATCTAACGATCGCAGGTTGAAGTCCCCTAAGGGGGGACTAATAAAAAAAAGTAAAAATGAGTACAATTATAGGGGTTTTGTAAAAAAAATTAAAAGTTCAAAAAACACCGATTTTCCCCCTAGAGCATAGTAAAAAAAAAATAAACATAATTGGTATCGCCGCGTCCGTAAAAGTCTGAACTATTAGAATATGGCCTCATACACACGACCATAGCCGCGGCCATTATTTGCTATGAGCCTGGACTGCAGAACATGGCCGTAATAAGACTTGCCCATTCTTTCTGCGGTCCGGGCTCCTTGGCCATGCACGGACCGTGAAAACGGTCGTGTGCATGGCCCCATAGGAATGAATATGGCCACAATTCTCCCGTGGATTTTCGGGGTAGTTTGGCCGCAAAAGCACGTTCGTGTGCATTGGGCCTATATCATTATTTAACCCGCACGATGAACGCCGTAAAAAAAAAAATAGTAAACCCCAGAATCTCTATTTTTTGGTCACCTAATCTCCCACAAAAAATGGCATAATTAAAATCTACAGCTTATCCCGCAAAAAATAAACCCTCATGCCACTTAATCGACGGAAAAATAAAAAAGTTATGGCTCTCGGAATTTGGCGACACAAAATAAATTTTATTTTTTACACTTGGGTTTTTACTTGTAAAAAGTAGTAAAATATAGAAAAAACTCTATATATTTGGTATCGTCGTAATCGTATTGACCCACAGAATAAAGTTAACATGTTGTTTTAATTGCACAGTGTATTCCATAAAAACAATGTGCAAAAAACAATGGAGGAATCTGTTTTTTTTTTTTCATTTTCTACCCCACAAATAATTACAACTCGTCCCGCAAAAATCAAGCCCTCATAGGACTATATCGACAGAAAAATAAAAAAGTTATGGATTTTGGAATGTGGGGAGGAGAAAACGAAAATCTGAAAAAGGGCTGGGAAGGGGTTTTATTACAGAAATTAACTTTTTTGATCTAATTAATTCAGAAGGATGTGTGTGTGTGTGTGTGTGTGTGTGTGTGTGTGTGTGTGTGTGTGTGTGTGTGTATGTATATATATATATATATATATATATATATATATACACACACACACACATGATGCGTCGAAAGTTCGATACGGTTTCTATTCCGTGCACCCTGAAACGGTTTGATACCGTTATTTCATGTATTTCTTTACTAAGCTGTGCTACTGCACAGCTTAACAATGTAACACATGAATGGCAGGGGCTGCGGCTGTGTGCTAGTCATTGCCCCGCTCCTGGGCCCTGACAAGTGTGCGCGCGGGCAGCTTGATGTGATGCGACCAGCACTGCACTAATGAGCGGCGGCACTGCAGACAGAACATGGCGGGCGCACTACAAAACACCCCCATGTTCTGTCTCCAGTGCCTGCGCTCATTAGTGCAGCACCGGCTGCATCACCTCATGCTGACCGCGCGCGCAGTTGTTAGTAGCGGGGCAATGGCTGTATTACACAGCCTCAGCCCCGCTCTAACGGCAGAGATCAGCGAAACCTCTTATCTCTGCCGCTATTCCCCTGAATGCTGCGATCAAAGCTGACCGCAGCATTCAAGGGGAAAATGAGAAGGGTAGATGCCCCTTGGATCGCGTCACAGAGAGAGGGACATACCATGTACGGGCAAACAGCCCAGGGTCCATTGAAGGACCCCAGGGCTGTCTGACCATGTTTCCTGTTGTTAGGGCATACTTGGGTATGTACTAACAACTGCCTGTGTACTATCAGTACACAGGCTAATGTACTGGCATATAGATATATGCCAGTACATTAAAGTTTAAAAATAAAGTAAAACAAAGGAGTGTTAAATAAAAAAAAAAATATGCACACATTTTTTACAATAAAATAAGTCTCAATACATAAAATATACACATATTCTGTATTAGCGCGGCCGTAATAACCTGCACAACAAATATTTTGCGTAATTTATGATGTATGCTATAAAAAAACTTTCATTTATTAATTTGAGGCACGAGGTTTGATGAATTTAACCTCCATGTGCCTCCCATTAATGGTAATTAACCCCATCATGTACCTTACACATTAACCCAATGTTGTCCATTATAACTCGGAAACATGATGGGGTTAATTACTATTAATGTGAGGCACATTCAAAATTCATCACACCACGTGCCTCACATCAGAAAATGGAAGAACTTATTTATTTTTGTTACTGTTGGCAAAGTATCATTTTGGTATCGAGTATCGCAATACTACACAAAGTATCGGTAATTCTGGTGTCGTGACAAAACACACACACACACACACTCTACTGTGAAAACGTTTTGGGCAGTTGTGGAAAAATTAAGTGTTAATAGTTGTTTTTTATCAATTAACAAAATACAGAGTGAATGAACAGAAAATAAATCTAAATCAAATCAATATTTTGTGTGACCACCCTTTGCCTTCAAAACGGCTTACATTTTTCTAGGTACAATTGCACATATATTTTGAAAGAACTCTGCAGGGAGGTTGTTCCAAACATCTAGGAGAACGAACCACAGATTTTCTGTAGATGTAGGCTTCCTCAAATCCTTATGTCTTTTCATGTAATCCCAGACAGACTTCATGATGATGAGATCAGGGCTCTGTGTGGCCATATCATCACTTCCACGGCTCCTTGTTCTGATTTACGCTGAAGATCGTTCTTAATGACATTATCTGTATGTTTGGGGTCCGTTGCCCTGCGGCAGAATAAATTTGAATCCAATCCGATGCCTCCCTGATGGTATTGCATGATGGATAAGTATCTGCCTGTGTTTCTCAGCATTGAGGACACTTTTAATCCTGACCAATTCCCCAACTACATTTGCTGAAATGCAGCTCCGAACTTGCAAGAAACCTCCACCATGCTTCACTGTTGCCTGCAGACACTCATAATTGAACCGGTCTCCATCCATTTGGCGAATAAACTGCCCTCTGTTAAAGCCATATATTTCTAATTTTGACCAATCCAGAGCATCTGCTACCATTTTCTGCACCCCAGTTCCTATATTTTTGTGTACAGTTCAGTTGCTTGGTCTTGATTCCATGTCGAAGGTATAGCTTACTGGCCGCAATTCTTCCATTAAGACCACTTCTGGCCAGACTTCTCAGAACAGTAGATCGGTGTAACTGGTTCCCACTGGTTTCTGCCAGTTCTGAGCTGATGGCACTGCTGGATATCTTCCGATTTCGAAGGGACGTAAGGATGATGTGTTTTTGATCTGCTGCACTGTTTCCTTGGCCGACCACTGCGTCTACGGTCCTCAACGTTGCCCGTTTCTATTTGCTTCTTCAAAAGAGCTTGAACAGCACATCTTGAAACCCTAGTCTGCTTTGGAAACTTTACCTGAGAGAGACCTTGATGATTCAGTATAACTACCCTGTGTCTTGTTGGTGTGCTCAGTCTTGCCATGGTGGACCTGTGATTTAAATTGGTCTTTCACATCCTCACCTTTGTAGCAGAGTTTGGCTGTTGCTCACCCAGTATTAAGCCTCCTACACAGCTGTTTCTGTTACAGTTAATGATTGTGTTTCTACCTACATATGAAAATCATGATCATTATCACCTGTTAGGTGTATGATTAACCAATTATACGAGTCTATAATCCTACAAAATCCATGACTTTGTGCAAGTGTACCTAGAAGAATTGATGCTGTTTTTGAAGGCAAAGAGTGGTCACACCAAATATTGTGTGTGTGTGTGTGTGTGTGTGTGTGTGTGTGTGTGTGTGTGTGTTATATTCACAAGTACTGCACAGATATTAGATTTTAAGACTGTCGCACAAGAACTGTTGTCGTCTTCATTTGAAATAGTCCCCTTTGTAACTATCGTACTGAGTGTTGTCAATATCCCATCAGTGGATGTGGTAAACACATCAGAAGCAATGTCCTCTGTCATCTTTCTCTGCATGGCATTAGTACACTGTTCTGAACCTTTTCTCCAGAGTTACTCAATACATTACTGCTTTTTAAAATTGTATTACATGTTCGTGTGGTGATTTGGCCTTTTGTAAGCTGCATATATCTTTTCATTTTTAGCTAAATACTTCAGCTTGTTTTCAGATGTGTTTATGTACGTTGTACTACCCAATTGTAAGCATAATGTAAATTCATTGTGGATGGATTATAACCTCAAAATGATTAGTATATAAATTAAAACTGTAATCCTAGTTAGAACCACATGTGGTATCTCACCATTCCCAGGGTATGTTCTTCCGACGTGTTACATATTCTGTCGGGATATGTTTTACAATGAAGTTTACCCTATTTTGTGTTGCATCTTTTCTGGAATATTGCTTACTGCACATATCCCCTCTGATTGGTCATAGCAGAGTGTGTTAAGCCCAAGAACTTTTCTTCATGTTGTGTATATGGAAGGTTGAATTGTCTTTTATGTTTCTTTCATACCACTAACTATGTAAGTATATAAAATAAAATTAAAGAAATTAAGTTGCCACTGTCTACATTGTTCTTTAACCCCTTCCCGTCACAGCCCTTTTTTTTTATTTTTGTTATTTTTTCCTTCCCACCTTCCAAAAGCCATAACTTTTTTTTTTTTTTTTTTCGTCGATAAAGCCATATGAGGGTTTGTATTTTGCGGGACGAGTCATAGTTTTTCACGCCACAATTTATTGTACCATATAATGTATTGGGAAACTGGCAAAATTATTTGTGAGGTGGAATAGGAAAAAACAGCGATTCCTCAATCTTTTGAGGGGTTTTGTCTTTAATACGATTACGGCGATACCAAATTTATATAGTTTTTTTTTTTGTTTTTTTTTTTTACTACTTTTACAAGGAAAAAACGAACTGTTAAAAATTTAATTTGTGTTTTGTCGCCACATTCGGAAAGCCTAAACCTTTTTTATTTTTCTGTTGATTGAGCGGTATGATGGCTTACTTTTTGCGGGGCGAGCTGTAGTTTATATTGGTACCATTTTGGGCTTTTTGATCACTTTTTATTTAATTTTTTGTTGGTTATGAAGTGACCAAAAAACAGCGATTCTGACGGTTTATATATACTAATGTATTGCAGTATATGGTCATTTTCACAGGCTCCTGTTAAGCCCTGCCAGAGGCAGATGAAGAAGCCAGAGGCAGATGAAGAAAGGCAGTCCTCGGGGCCTTCGTTAGGGCACCCGGGCTGCCATAACAATCATTAGTACCCCCCCTCGCTTTGTGGGAACGCCCATGAGCTGTTGGAGGGGGCGCTCCCCTCTTTCTAACGTCTTAGATCCTGCGATCGTGATTGATTGCAGCATCTAAGGCGTTAAATGGCCAGGAACAGAGCGATTGCTGTTCCTGGCCGTTAGTCCCGGGGGTTATCTGTAATACACAGCTGACATCAGCTTCGTACGGAGTGCGCTCAGCTGGTGAGTCCACTCCAAACATACCCCCCATCACGTCGTGGTGCGGATAGGTGTTAAAGTGTAACTTGTGTATACAGTGACATTTTGACCAATACACAAAGAAAACTTTGTTTTATGATGTTTTTCTCCAAATGTGTGTTATCAGCATTCATGTACACTAGGCCAAAGTGTGAGTTAATACTTACTCGTGATATGGTACTGCTGTGAAGTATTGCATATGTTTGTGTGAAATAAAGCTACATGGGGTTACATTCTCAGAACAATGATTAGTAATGTGGAACTTCAGCCTTACACATTCCTTCATCACCATTTGTCTTTTTGAACTCCATTAATCTCAGCTGAACAGTCCTGGGCATTTTTTCTCTATATAGAGCTCATGCTTCAAAGCGTTTTTGCTCACATTTTGTTTCTTTTAGAGAGCTTGTCTTGCAATTTTTATATGACCCTGTGAATGCCATTTAACATATACCCTGGAACAGTCTGGTAATGTTATTACTGTTTCAGTCTTCTGAATGTCTTAGTAGTTGGAGCCCGTTGTAGAATAAATGTAACGTAGTTTACAGATCTTGCATGTCTGGGTTGTTTTGTTTTTTTAAATGTTATTAGACTTGCCCACACATACAAGAACTGTGAATATGTTCAGTTGTATACAAGTGTTCCTTTTATGCTGTAGTTTATTTTCCCTGTATTTCTTTGTGCATGTACATTTGAAGAGAAGAGGGAATGTATGTTTTAGTTTATTGTTTTCTGTATATTTGAGTGTTAGTGGCGTAAAGTATATTTTTTAAGATGTAAAGTTAGGCTTTTTTCACACTACGTTTAATGGTCTCCATTTGACCTATATGCCGGGAAAGGTTACAGATGGGTTTTAACAAAGAAGAGAAGTGAAAATATATGTCACCATTACATACTAAATGGGAAAACACTGGGTTAATCTGACATGGAAAGAACGTAGTGCTGTGAAAAAGTATTTACCCCTCACCTGATTTCTTCTATTGTTTGCTCATCCAACTAATTTTTTATGATAAAGGCAACACGAGTAAACACACAATGCAGCTTTTAAATGATCATTCCATTTATTGAGGATAAAGATTTATTCAAAACTTATATCAACGATGTGAAAAAGTAATTGCCCCCCTAAACCTTATTGGCAGTAACCGCTGCAATCAAACGTTTGCTATAACTTGTGTTTGATCTTTATGCATCACTGTTTTAGGAATTTTGACCCACTCCTCTTTTGGAAGCAGAATTGATAGTGGAATTGTTTTCATTTGGCTGCATTGTATGGTTTTTCGAGCATGAACATTGTTTAAATGGACACTAACTTTTTTGAAAATGTGAGAAATTGCTGCTAAAGTTCTAAGTCTTGTAACGTCCTAGAAAAAAAAAGGATGTTCAAAAAACTATGCAAATCTTAAGTAGCCATATGGGGGATGTTAATTAGCAACAATTTTGTGTGGTATAACTGCCTGTCTTACAAGCAGATATATTTAAATTTAGAAAAATGCTAATTTTTGCAATTTTTTGCTAAATTTTGGTGTTTTTCACAATTAAATACTGAATGTATCGAGCAAATTTGGCCAGTAACATAAAGTCCAATGTGTCACAAGAAAACAGTCTCAGAATCGCTTGGATACATAAAAGCATTCCAGAGTTATTACCACATAAAGTGATACATTTCAGATGTGAAAAAATTGGCTGTGTCCTTTAGGCCCGAACCGGCTGTGTCCTGAAGGGGTTAAATCGCAAACTAATAAGCGGACATTCTCCTTAAGGTTTTTATATACAGAGAAGTATTTCTGATTCCAGTTATGACATGTGGTCCAGCTTCTGCAGAAGCAAAGCAGCCCCAAATCATCTCACCACCACCATGTTTGACTGTTGGTATGATGTTATTAAGGTGAAATGTGGTGTTCGCTTTACGCTAGATGAAATTAGCCCCATGTGTACCAAAAAGTATGGGGGGACATTAGATGTTCTTGGAAAATGCGAGATGAGCCTTTGTGTTCTTTTTGGTCAGTTCCTTGCAACACTCAATGGATTCCATTTTTGCCCAGTGTCTTTCTTTTTGTGGAATTGTGTACATAGACCTTAAGGCCTGCAGTTCTCTAGATGTAAATCTGTTGGGTTTTTTATGTGACCACCTAGAGGAGTCGGCGATGCGCTCTTAGCTGATAATTTGGTAGGCCGGTCACTCCAGGGAAGGGTTACCACTGTTTCAAGTTTTCTCCATTTGTGTATAATGGCTCTCTCTGTGGTTCACAATAGTCTCAGCGCCTTAACAATGGGTTTGTAACCCTTTCCAGACTGGTAGATTTCAATTACTTTGTTTGGCATCTGTATTTGAATCCCTTTAGAACATGAAATCATATTCTGCTTTTTGGGACCTTCTAGCCTGCTTCACATTGCCAGACAGGTTCTATTTCAGTGATGTTTAGATGCAACAGGTCTTTCAGTAATCATGCCTGGTTGTGGCTAATGAAATTAAACCCAATTGTTAATTGAATTGGTTAGCTGTTTAATTTAGTAGCTAGGGGGGCATTTACTTTTTCACATGCGGCCACGTAGGGCTGAACAGCATTTTTCCTTCAAATAATTCACCATTTAAAAACCGCATTATGTATTTACTTGGGGTCTTTGTCTAATATGGTAATAGTTTTGATGTGAAAAATTCAAGTGTGATAAATATGCAAAAATAGAAGAAATTGGGAAGGGGCAAAAACATATTCATAGCACTGTTGGAATTTTAGTTAATGATAAACTTAGGCTGTGTTCACATCAGCGTTTGATTTCCGTTGATGGGTTCCGTCAGACCTTTCCGTCAGAGGAACCCATCAACGGAAAGGCAAACAGAAAACATAGCTTCCGTTTGCATTACCATTTCAATGGTAATGCTTCCATTGCTAATGGTTTCCGTTTGTCTCTGTTCCGTAAGACTTCTATTTTTGTTTTGTTTTTTACGGAATCAATAGTGCAGTCTACCTTTAATTCATATGGTTTTTTTATGGATGCCTCTGGATAAAATTGCGTAGACTACTATACTATTCCGTTTTTTTTATGGATTGAATATCTGACTGGGGTCAAAAGAACACTGTTTTGGCCTCCGTCTGTATAATGCCAGCCTATGGGTGTGTTAGACGTATGTGTTGGGAAAGCTCACTGGAAAACAAAATGTGAAGGGGGCGTTAGATGTAAAAGTGTACCTAACGGTTTCAGGTGATTTTTCAGAATGAGACGGTCATGTGCGTACATGAGAAATAAAAGAATACCTGACAATTATATAACTTGTATATGGTATTTCTTTTAGCAGTCTTCCCTGCTGCAGAGACTATCTATAATTTTCAGTTTTCTCTAAGCTAGTGGGTGGAGCCGAGCTGCTATCATGTCTTCTGTATACTGCACACATAGAGGAGAATCCTGCTCTCCTATCTCTATCACATATAAATATATATAGAAGCTGCAGCAACATGGTGGAGATTACAGCAGTAATGACCAGTGTAGCTGAAAATCAAGCACTGGGTTGACATATAACTTACCAGAAGTTGCAGCACGTCTGTGTGTCTCACACTCTGCTTCCTTTTCCTGCTCCTCCTCCCCTCTCCAAAGACTTCTATAGACGGTGTCTGTGTGTCTCGCCCTTCTTTGTGCTCCCCCCTCCATAGACTTTTATTTATAGGCAGGCTCTGAAGAGACACCCCCTACTTCCTCCAGTCTGTCTCATCTGCTCTGTAACTAGGGAAAGAGTTTGCTCGACACCAGGGGTGGACAGCAGATTAGAGTAACTTCACACAAAATTTGGATGGATTAGTAAATAACTAAATTGATATATATCAGGTATACTACTAGATTATCATAAGTTATATGAACAGTTAGTGTCCATTTAAATAATACCTTGTGCTAATAATGCATAAACATTGCATGATGCATTTAAGGTAAAGTGTGTGTGCGTGCGTGCGTGTGTGCGTGCGTGTGTGCGTGTGTGCGTGTGTGCGTGTGTGCGTGTGTGTGTGTGTGTGTGTGTGTGTGTGTGTGTGTGTGTGTGTGTGTGTGTGTGTGCAAATTTTAATGGAATATATCTGCAAATCACAAACCAGTATAAATAGAAGTTCTTTGTCCTGTTCCTACAGTCTTCACACACTAAATCATGCTCATTGACGCATTCAGCTATACTTTAGTTTGCGGGTGGAAGTGATACAGAGAAATGAAAAGCATCAGCCAAATATATCAATTAATGTTACATTTTCGTGCTCTAATACAGAATCCAATAAGTTATTGTATCTTTACAGTGGAAGTGAGCTGACTGCAATTTATACTTATCTGTTCCAGTAGACGTAGCAATTTCGGATTCATTATCTTAGACATAGAGGTCCTGTCAGCCCTTATGACGTTTGTTTTGGTAAATATTTACATTTCCCATCAATAACAATTCTGGAACATCTTACGTTATAACTCTGTGTTGAGCCATTCCTCTGTTGTTATTCCTAGAAATAGATGAATAAATTGACAACGTGGAACACACCCTATTGACAAGGGGAATGGTATCGCCCAGTTGTCAGTTTGTTCATACATTTCATGGAGGAATAACTGACGAGTGGCACAAATCAAGAAAAGGTGATTCAGAATTGTTATTTTAAAGGGAATGCAAGTACTTACAAAAACAGACATGTCAGTAAAGCATACCTATCATTACAAATAAAAATCACAATCACGCCAATCCAGTAGCTGGAGATGTGTATTGAATGTAGTGCTTTACCTTCATATTTTTGGTCTTTTTCTGAACTCTGATGGTTTCTGTTAATGCACATGAACTTACTCTTCATGCCTGTCGTGTGTGTGATGTAAAAGCTGTGTTGTGTGCACACAGACGAAGGGAGAGATACATTAGAATCCTCCTCCTCTCCCCTTTTTGCTTCTGTTTAGGTACGGTTTTACACTAGATGGTTCTTTTGGCGTCGGGAGGATTTTGAACATTACAGTGATCACTTAGGCAGGGAAAGGGGTCTACTACGGGCTGCTGAGGAAGATGCTACAAATTGATATAACAACGTTTAATTTATTTACATTTACTACTGATTTATGCATTCAGAGCAGGTTTTAAAGGTTAAGCAATGGTTCTGCATCGTGCCCATTGATTAGACCTCACTTGCACTTTGTGAGCCTGATTTTGTTTTTTTATTTTTGCTTAATGCCTTTGATGTTCTAGCTAGGTATGTGTACGGCCCATTTTATACATTGCATGAAATTATTTCATACAAATTTTACATGTTACATCATTTTTCTATTGTTGCAGGTTACTTGAAAAAACACTATCAAGAAGCAGAGGCTGCATATAAAAAATTAAAACAGACCACTGACCAAGTACTATCGCGTAGTGGATACTCTGATGTAAATCTGAGCAAGCTGTTCCAGACCCTCACTGTAATCAGATAAATATTTTTTCTATGAAGTGCCTTCAAGTGTTAAGACTGGCATTAATTTCAATATGTTTTCATGAAGATATGGTTTACTTTACACTTATGGGTGAAAAGTCCTTTGTAATCAATACATATTGAAAAATTGCATTGTTTCACAGGAGGTTATTTTTTAGATATAATAAATTTCTGTCTGTCACAGCATATTGTATTTTCTTTAGTGAAAATCCTGGAAAACATGAGAGATAAAGGGACTGCTGCATTAATTGAATAATTTCCAGTGAGCGCGGCTGTGATGTAAGTGATCCTAGACATTACTGTAAAGTATTTAGTAGAGGTGCTTTCAGCAAACAAGGTGACAGAAGGTCTTGGTTGGAGCACTAATGTTTTGCCTTTTCACAATTTATCAGCTCCTCATCACAAACGTGGTAATTAATAAAATGATTCAATAGAGTAATGTCTAAAATGTTCTATTTAAATATAGAGGTGTAGAGTACACTCGCAGTAGATTGCATTCTTGTAATTTCCTTGCGTTTATGATTTTATTATAGATTACATTTCATTGCTGTGGTTCAATTTAATGCTTCTATGTGTTCTCCAGCAAAATGTTTTCTCAATAAATATAACGTTTGATATACTTTTTAAATTGTGAATCAAAACTATCTAATGGAAAGTGTGTCCTTGTTGCCCATAACCAATAAATTGTGTATCTTTGTATAATAAGGTTTAGAAAATGAGAGCTGAACTTTGGTCAGTAAGGACACTTTCTGTGAGACAGGCTTTATACATGAGATCTAGTCTTTTTAATACATGTGTTGAAAGTTTTTGTAAGTTTAGTCATTTCCATTTAATAAAATTGTACTTTTTTTAATGTAAGCAAATAAAGTCTTGTAAGATGCTTTATACCGTATTCAGACTTTTGTTATGCCTGCCATTTTGTAGTCATTGCGAGATTTAAGTTAAAAGTGAAATGATTAAGTAATGTACCATACGCTTACACGCACACACGCACACACGCACACACGCACACATGCACACATGCACACACGCACACACACACACACACACACACGATCCCAGCTTGCTTAGCTTTGCTGATATAGTGGTCAACCTGACATATTGTGGGGTCCGGAATCAAGTTTCTTGACTTACTCAAAGGGCCGCATTTAGCCACACAGACGCGTATAATTCTTTTTTTACCAAGATGTATTTGTGGCTGCTGTTTTCCCTGTATACAATTTATTGGTTATTTAGTTAAAACAGGTTGGATGAAGGGGGAAAAAAACTTCCACAACAGATCTTCTAAAGTCTGTTTTTGACAAAATACATATGGAGAGAACGCATACCGCTAATAGAGGCATATAAAAAATAATGCCCATAGATGCATGTATATAAACAATAGCATACAGTACAACTTTTGGAGAATGGAACGATACCACAGTACCCCCTTGAAAAAGGAAAAGACAGAAGCTTTTTTTTTTATTCCTTTATGGTTGGGCACAGCAATCCGTGTACATAAGTACTCATGCCTGATCAAAATCCTGGAGAAGACCGCTGCACCACATGAATTTGCCTTTGCCTAGAGGTGCATGTTAGGCATATAAGGGCGGCCAGTTGGGCATCAATGAGCTAGACCATGGAGAGAGAGCACATACTTCAAAAGGAACACCCACTAGGCTCTTACCTTGCAGGTCCACAACTAGGCATGTCAGAGAAAGCATGTCCTATAATTAAAAAAAAAAAAGAGCTATACAATGTGCTACAATCTCAAAAAAACAAATGTAAAGGTATTCACTCCAAAACAATTATATCCTCTATCCAATGCATGGAAGCAATTACATCTATGCTTTTATGTATCCTTAGAAAGTTGTATTTGGCTAAACATTAAATCCACTTTTTAAAAAAAAAAAAATGCAGATTTGAGGCAATTTCCGCAGTTCAAGTTTACATTGTGTGTGGACGTGGCCTTGATAAAAAAAAATCCAAAAATCAGATCAATATGTTCTTATGTAGATATCTTTATGACTTTGAAGTAGCCATAATCCATATCCCTGTAGTCTTAATAAACATACAGACACATTCCAGTTTGTTTTTGGATGAATACTCTTCCAAGATTCTTGTCTGGTGTATTCCTCCTAAATGGACTTAGAAAGCTAAAATTACTTTTTCATACCAACGGAGAGAAAAATCATGGAAATTGGCCTGGTTAGAAAGAGATTCATATGTACACAACAGTTTTGTAACATGTAATCCGTATTGATGGCTACCTGAGACTCTGGAGAAACTAAAAGAAAACAAATTGGCATGTTAGGAGGGAAATGTCGAAAAAGGTCCTCAATATAACATTAAAGCCTAGATCATTTTTCACATATCAGAAGATGACATTGATTTTTCAGAGGGTGCAATACCCTCTTGCGTACCTTCAGTGACTCTTGGATTTTTTGGTCCTCAGAAATCTCCAACACTATTTCAAACATTTCTTTAACAGAGTGTTGTGGCTACTACAGATGGGAGAACTGGTGAGGCTTTAAAGCAGACCTATGCCTTTCACATATTCTGAAATTTTCTTTTGTTTGTTTGAATATTTTTCACATTGTTTAAATATACAAAACAATTCAAAGTTTACTATAATAAAAATGTATAAGTACAAATGACTTTTTTAAAATGATTATTTCATCTTTCAAAGCAATACTGTTCTTTAACAACCAAGACACTGTTAAGAAATTACAGCGAATTTCGGTCAAACACGATGCACGGCTAACCTGCCGCGATGTTGATGCATTGTACAGTAGTACAAAGCTTGTTAGAGGACTTGAAGCATTGGCATCGTTTCTTAATGCACGAGGCAGATAATTAAAGAGGTTCTGTCACCACATTATAAGTGGCCTATATTGTACATGATGTGATCGGCGCTGTAATGTAGATTACAGTAGTGTTTTTTATTTAGAAAAACGATCATTTTTGACGGAGTTATGACCTATATTCGCTTTATTCTAATGAGTTTCTCAATGGACAACTGGACGTGTTTTACTATATGACCAAGTGGGTATTGTGGAGAGAAGTGTATGACGCTGACCAATCAGTGACCAATCAGCATCATACACTTCTCTCCATTAATTTACTCTGCAGATAGCTATATCGCTATCTGCAGCCTCATACACACACACACTAACATTACTGCAGTGTCCTGATAATGAATATACATTACCTCCAGCCAGGACGTGATGTGTATTCAGAATCCTGACCACTTCTGTAGCGTCTCTGTGATGCACAGCACAGCGAGATCTCGCTGTGAATTACAGCTTACATCGTAATCTCGCGAGACTACGCCTGCAATGCTCTAAATCACAGAGACGCTACAGAAGTGGTCAGGATTCTGAATACACATCACGTCCTGGCTGGAGGTAATGTATATTCATTATCAGGACACTGCTATCTTCTATATCGCTATCTGCAGAGTAAATGAATGGAGAGAAGTGTATGACGCTGATTGGTCAGCGTCATACACTTCTCTCCACAACGCCGACCTCGTCATATAGTAAAACACGCCCAGTTGTCCATTGAGAAACTAATTAGCATAAAGCTAATATAGGTTATAGCTCTGTCAAAAATGATCGTTTTTCTAAATAAAAAACACTACTGTAATCTACATTACAGCGCCGATCACATCATGTACAATATAGGCCACTTATAATGTGGTGACAGAGCCTCTTTAATAGAACATATCGAATTAGTTCTGATTATGATTGAATTTATTTTGAAGTACAATTTCTTAATTTGAAGACTCTTCCTACAGCCAGCTCAGGTGGACTGCTATAGAGACGTCTTGTGCTCCGTCAAATGCAAATCTCCTAGGCTGGTGGGAGGGCAAGTTTGTCTTTAATGAAAGTTTGTCACACATCTCATTACGTTTTTTGGGGCAGATACATAGAAGATGAACCAATCCTGTGGAAAGGGGATGAAAAAGGGTTTATATCACGAATGCAAATGAATTGGTGTTTTTTTTTTTTTCACCTTTTGAAATACACAAATTTAGTATCAACTTTCTAGACCTCACCATCTGGATTGATGAGGATTATCAGATGCAAATGAAAATATACCAAAAACAGACGTCCACTAATAACCTAACCTGGAATAGTTATCATCCTGATCCGTCGAAAAAGGGAATTCCTGTAGGCCAGTTTTTAGGGGCAAGAAGAAATTGCTCTTGAAAATTACCATTTTGAGCAAGCAAGTAAAGATGTGTATGCAAAATTTAAAACATGTGAATACTCACACAACACCCTAAAAAAAAAAAAGGCCATCATAAGTCAAAAGCAAGGGATCGTTGCTCTATTTTAGGCAATGAGATGGTCGACAAGGTAGTAAACAAAGATAAAATAATTACCTGTATTGGAACTTTTGATAAACGCAATCAGGACATGAAGAGATCCTAACGAATGATGAGGATCTCAGGGAAGTTCCCTCTGTGAGGCCAGAAATCATGTAAAGGAGACTGAGACGAAGACTCCTCCAACATGTTCGTAATATAAATCCAAAATGATATACCCCACTGGCTAAACATATGCGAAATTCTTCACAACAATAATCTTGGGTACCTACAGTTTTTGGGAACTACCGGGCATGCGGGGGCCGTGACGGTGGGCTACACTGGCCCCGTAGCAGCTGCTATGTTTGTTACAGTGGTAGTTACGCCACCTTCTAGACCGGCTCCCCCTATAAGCAGAATCCCCGGCAAGAGCATTGGCAATGATGGCAGCGGCCAAGTGGGCCCCCCCAAGAGTAGTAGACCCGGGTGCTGACACCGGCCCTGCCTATTTCACTTAGGATATACAACCAGACCTCTAATTGGTTTGGCTGGTCATGTGATGGTGTGAGCAAAAAAGTGCAGTGAATACAACAGACGTTTACTTGTATTATTCCATGTGATTGGCCCTCCCAGAGCTTTCACGCAGCAAATAGCAGTCACCTGACCAGTTATGCGGCAATGAGGCAGCCAATGGGATTGGGGATGCGGTGACAATGAGGTCACCTGATCAGTGACGCAGCAGCCACTCAGACTATTGATCAGGCAGCGGAGAGATAGCCAATGAGAGCAGGAGTGGGTCATATGAGGTTATAAAAGGAAACGCTGTTTGCGCTAAAGAGACCATTCTAACTAACCTTCAGTCCTTTGAAGACGCTGCTATATGCAGTGAAACATGGGAGGTTGGAATGTGAATGCACATTTCAAAACTCAAAATCATGTTAGACTGCAATAAGAGTATATACGGTGTACGAAAGGTGCCGAAGCAAAGACTATTAGCTCAGCTTTTCTCCTGCAGCGTTCTGCAACAATTTATCCATTGAGAAGGGATGATATATTTGGTAGAATAGGTGGGTATTAAGAATTGATACAAGTAGATAGTCCATGATCATTTTATTACCTATAATAAATAGATAAATATATACCTTTTTAAAAGGATTGAATAAAGTTTCATTTTTATATTATGTACAGTAGTGTTAAAAAAAAAACAACAAAATAGCAGTCCAACATCATTATTCCCTTTAAGGACACGGACAATTTTGACCTTGAGGACAGAACAATTTTTTAATATTTCCATCTTTGCATCCCGGCGCTCATAACGTTTTTTGTTTTTTTTTGTACGACATAGTTGTGTGAGACTGTTTTTTACGGGACGAGTTGTACTCTATGTAGGTACCATTCATTAGTACAAATACATTATCATTTAATTTATATACATTTTTATTTTGGCGAAAATGCAGGAAATAAAGCAGTTCCGCTGCAGTTTTAATTAAAAAAAAAAAAAATGTAACATTTTTTACACCATACACCGATCATCATAAATAATGATATATATTTGTTGTACAGTTTGTTACGGTCGTGGCGATACCAAATATGTTTTATTTCATGTTCTGGGACTTATATTTGACAAAGTTTATTTATTGTAAAAAAAAAAATTTGTATTTCTGAATTTGTATTTGTGTTTTTTTACAAAAAAAATTCTTTAACATTTAAAATTTTTATTTTAATTTTACGGTTTTTGTTTTTTAATCCTATAGAGGGATTTTTCATTTTTATTTTTTAATTAATGTACTGGCATATATCTACATGCAAGTACATTAGCCTGTGTACTGATTGTACACAGGCAGTTGTTAGGGCATACCTCCGTATGCCCTAACAGGAAATATGATCAGACAGCCCTGGGGTCCTTCAATGGACCCTAGGCTGTCTGGCCATACAAGTTATGGGCCTTGATCGCATCACAGGGATTTCCTGTGACGCGATCAATGGGCAGTCCCCCCTTCTATTCAATTTGATTGCTGCAATCAGCCTTGGTCGCAGCATTCAAGGGGTTAATGTAGGAGAAAAGCGGTTTCTCCTCTCTGCCGTTAGAGTCTGGCTGTGTATTACAGCTGTTGCGCCGCTCCTGATCACGTGCGGACACTGGCTGTCACACAGGACGAGAATGCTCGTCTTAATGCGCCAATCACCCGCCGCTCAGGACGAGAATTCTTATCCTGTCGGCAAACAGTTAATCTCATAAATCATTGTTTTTGTTAGAAGTTATAGTTCTTTATAGCAAATTATTTACTTGTAAGAGTAGTAGAAAAAAACATACCCAACAATTAGGACATGCATGTCGCTCATTCTGAGTAATTGAATCATTAATTGAAAGGTGCTTGTTCAAAATAATAGCAGTGAGTTATTAAATTGGTGAAGTCATACATTCTGTGGAATAGCAGGTGTAAATTTTGGCCTTTATTTAAGGTAGGAGGGTGGCAAATGTTGCACGTGTTGGTTATAGTGCATTTCCTTCTTGGGAAAATGGGTCGTTCCAGACAAAACGTAGTTTGATTAAAAAGTTGATTGCAGAGGGAAAACATATTGAGAAGTGCAGTAAATTATAGGCTGCTCATCTAAAATTATCTCAAATGCCTTGAAGTGGCAACCAGAACCTGAAAGACGTAGAAGAAAGCGGGGAAATATTGTTCGAATGGACCGAAGAATAGCCAAAATGGCAAAGGCTCAGCCAATGATCCCCTCCAGAAACATCAAAGCAGATCTGAAGTTACCAGTGAGTACTGCTACAATCAGAAGACGATTAAGGGAAACCAAGTTACCAGCAAGAACTCCCCATAAAGTACCGTTCTTGAAAAAAAGACGTCATGAATGGGTTAAAATTTGCCAAGCAACACATTGACTGGCCCAAAGAGAAATGGCGCAACATTTTGTGGACTGATGAAAGCAAAATTGTTCTTTTTGGGTCTAGTGGCCGCAGACAGTATGTCAGATGACCCACGAGCACGGAATTCAAGCCACAGTACACTGAAGACAGTAAAGAAGGGTGGTGCAAAAATCATGATAGGGGGATGTTTCTCATGGTGTTGGGCCTATTAGTCGCATACAAGTGATCATGGATCAGTTTGAATATATCAAAATACTTGAGGAAATTATGTTGCCCTATGCCGAAAAAGAAATACCCTTGAAATGGGTGTTTCAACACGACAATGACCCAAAACACCAGTAAGCGAACAAGATCTTGGTTACAGACCAACAGGATTAAGGTAATGACGTAGCCAGCCCAATCTCCTGACTTCCATCCCATAGAGAACTTGCGGGGTGATATAAAAATGAAGTTTGAGACAAAACCCAAAAATGCAGAACTGTGGAATGTAATCTTCGTGATCCACTCCATGCAACTTAGATGTCAAGCAGTTCTCGGAAACAATGCCACAAAATATTAGTTCGGTAAAGGGAAATCTCAAACCTTACTTTAGTTAATACATTAGAAAATATTCCTTTTTTCTTTACTTTCTGTAAAGAATTAACACAAACTGGATACATTTTGTTATTTTTTTGATTTAGAATTGAATGTTTCGTATTTCCAGTGCATTTGCATTTAGGCAAAGAAAAATGACTGAAAAAAGCAAATAAAGCGCAAAATCATTATAAACTCACTGCTATTTTTTTTTAACACTAATGTAATTTCATTATTTAGCCCTCAGCTAGTGGTGGGTTCTTTATTGGGTTGTATGATTACAACCAATTAGAAAATAGGATTTAAAGGGAATGTCGCTAGAAATTTTTTTTTTTTTTTTGTTAAACAGTGTATAAATGATTAAACAGTGTTCTCATTTTTTAAATTTTTTCACGAGTCAGGAAATATTATAAATTAGATTCTAATTTATAACATTTCCCTGTGCTGGTCACTAGAGGGAGCAATTCCCAAAATTACAGCATTGGCATGTGGTAAAGCAACCACACTGCTTTATGCTGCAAAATTTGAGAAGACACACTCGCTCTAGCGTCCTCAAACAATCCCCCCTCCTTTATCCTGGCTAGTGCCAGAAGAAAGGAGGGGATTGAATGTTCAAACCTCCTACACTGTGTCTCGCCATTTTTTGAGCGAACACACAGTGTAGTAGGCTTACATACAGTAGTAAACACACAGTAAAACACGAACAAACACAGACATAACTTACCTGCTCCTGCTGCCGCCGCTCCCTCCCGTCCGTCCGCTCCGTCTGCTCCCTCCGCTCCTAGTGCTTGCTTCAGAACACATGTCCGGAAGCCGCGACCGGCAGTAGTAATCTTACTGTCCGGCCGCGGCTTCCGGTCCACAAGAAAATGGCGCCGGATGTCGCTCAGCCGAAGACCTTCCATTTGGACTGTTTGGGAGCGGCGCATGCACCGTCCCCACACAGACGGCGTACAGCATAGTGAATGGAACGGCTCCCGTTCGCATTCACTATGGGGCTGTATGTGCCGTATTCCATGTCTGTGTGTGTCGTTAATCGACACATACAGAGATGAAAAAAAAAATGCCAGCCCCCATAGAGAAGAAAAAGTTAGAAAATAAAAAAAAGTAAAACAAACACACAAATAAATAAAAAAAATTTGAATAAAACACTAAAAGCAAATTGATATAAATTATTTTTTTTTTCGCAACACCCTTCCTTTAAGGCTCTTTTACACGAGCCAATTATCAGGCAAATGATCGTTCATAGAATACTCATTGCCGATTTAATGGCCCTGTGTAAACAGAGCAGCGAACGCTCATTCATCTGCTTTGTGTATCGTTTTAAAAAAGTAAAATATTATAGTTGTCGGCAGCAAATCTCCCTGTGTAAACTGGGAGACGTGCTGCCGACATGATGATAATGTATGGGGACGAGCGATCAGAGTAACGAGTGCTCGTCCCCATACTAGCTCTTTGTGAAAGGAGCAAACGAGCGCCGATCAACGAGCTGTCTCGTTGATCGCCGCTCGTTTACAAGGCCCAGGATGCTTGGCCCTCAGCCTATATCCTATGGCTGGAAAGTAAGTTAAGGGCCGTTTTACACGGGGCAGGTTCATGATAATGACATGCTGATTGGCACCCATTTGCTCACTTTTCATGGAGCAATGAATGATCGTGGCTATATAGGGACAAACTATTGCTAATACGATCGTTCGTCGCCCATACAGTTTACATATTGTCAGCAAATCCGTTTGTTGGCTGATAGCTGCTGTGTTTACACAGGCTGATGATCAGGAATGAGTATTCATATACAGTGAAGGAAATAAGTATTTGATCCCTTGCTGATTTTGTAAGTTTGTCCAGTCTAGAATTTTTAGGCTAGGTTAATTTTACCAGTGAGAGATTATATATAAAAAAAAAACAGAAAATCACATTGTCACAATTATATATATATTTATTTGCATTGTGCACAGAGAAATAAGTATTTGATCCCTTTGGCAAACAAGACTTAATACTTGGTGGCAAAACCCTTGTTGGCAAGCACAGCAGTGAGACGTTTTTTGTAGTTGATGATGAGGTTTGCACACATGTTAGATGCAATTTTGGCCCACTCCTCTTTGCAGATCATCTGTAAATCATTAAGATTTCGAGGCTGTCGCTTGGCAACTCGGATCTTCAGCTCCCTCCATAAGTTTTCGATGGGATTAAGGTCTGGAGACTGGCTAGGCCACTCCATGACCTTTACTGTGCTTCTTTTTGAGCCACTTCTTTGTTGCCTTGGCTGTATGTTTCGGGTCATTGTCGTGCTGGAAGACCCAGCCACGAGCCATTTTTAATGTCCTGGTGGAGGGAAGGAGGTTGTCACTCAGAATTTGACGGTACATGGCTCCATCCATTCTCCCATTGATGCGGTGAAGTAGTCCTGTGCCCTTAGCAGAGAAACACCCCCAAAACATAATGTTTCCACCTCCATGCTTGACAGTGGGGACGGTGTTCTTTGGGTCATAGGCAGCATTTCTCTTCCTCCAAACACGGGGAGTTGAGTTAATGCCAAAGAGCTCAATTTTAGTCTCATCTGACCACAGCACCTTCTCCCAATCACTCTCAGAATCATCCAGATGTTCATTTGCAAACTTCAGACGGGCCTGTACATGTGCCTTCTTGAGCAGGGGGACCTTGCGGGCACTGCAGGATTTTAATCCATTACGGCGTAATGTTACCAATGGTTTTCTTGGTGACTGTGGTCCCAGCTGCCTTGAGATCATTAACAAGTTCCCCCCGTGTAGTTTTTGGCTGAGCTCTCACCTTCCTCAGGATCAAGGATACCCCACGAGGTGAGATTTTGCATGGAGCCCCAGATCGATGTCGATTGACAGTCATTTTGTATGGCTTCCATTTTCTTACTATTGCACCAACAGTTGTCTCCTTCTCACCCAGCGTCTTACTTATGGTTTTGTAGCCCATTCAAGCCTTGTGCAGGTCTATGATCTTGTCCCTGACATCCTTAGAAAGCTCTTTGGTCTTGCCCATGTTGTAGAGGTTAGAGTCAGACTGATGAATTGAGTCTGTGGACAGGAGTCTTTTATACAGGTGACCATTTAAGACAGCTGTCTTTAATGCAGGCACCAAGTTGATTTGGAGCGTGTAACTGGTCTGGAGGAGGCTGAACTCTTAATGGTTGGTAGGGGATCAAATACTTATTTCTCTGTGCACAATGCAAATAAATAGATATAATTTTGACTATGTGATTTTCTGTTTTTTTTTTTTAATATAATCTATCTCTCACTGGTAAAATTAACCTAGCCTAAAAATTCTAGACTGTTCATGTCTTTGACAGTGGGCAAACGTACAAAATCAGCAAGGGATCAAATACTTATTTCCATCACTGTACATCCTTTCTTTATACGTCCTTTTGGTTCCACTTGTATCTTTAGCTCAAAAAATTGCATTTGATATTCCAGCCTAAAAGGTATCAACTCTATGTTGCAGTAAAATAAATTCCTTTTGAGCGATGAGAAAGAGGGTTCATGAAATATATCAACCACATATTTTACTCTGGGACTCCAGCTAGCCATAGTGAACGCCACTATCTCAAAATGGAGAAAACTTGAAACACTGAATCTTCTAGAAAGTACATGGCCTACCAACATTTCTCCAAGAGTGTATCAAGTCCCAAAAGAACCCAGATGAACATCTAAGAAATTACAGTCCTTGCTCAAATATAGAACATAAGAAACATAGAGGAATCTCTAACCAAGGGAAACTTCGACCAAGAAAACACCTTTATGACCTGTAAAGTGTTGTGTCCACTGGTGAGTTGAAATTAGAACTTTTGGAAGACATGGTTCCAATTATATCAGAAACCTAATACAGCATTTCTTAACGCCTTACCGCATTATGACATAACTACGTTATAGCGGCAGTGGGTAGAGTATGTAACTGGCTGAGTCCACTCCATATGCCGCTGGTGTCAGCTGTATAATACAGCTGACACCTCGCTCTAATGGCCGTGATCGGCGATAACTCAGATTTCCAGCCGTTTAAGCACTTAGATGCTGCAGTCAATAGCGAACGCGGCATCTAAGTCATTAGAGCCACATTGTCAACCCATCACACGAAGTGATCACGTAGTACCGATGATTGACATGGCAGCCTGGGAGCCTATCACCGTAGAAATGAAACCCAAAAGCAATGGAGTATAAAAACAAGCTCTGATAGCTATGTTGAAAAAAGTTATAGGTCTTCGAAGGCGGAGACGAATGGCCAAGACCTTAGAGGAGGTCAAAGTGGAGGAAGTATGCACTGGCGTAGCTATAGGGGTCGCAGCGGTCGCAATTGCGACCGGGCCCCGAAGCCAGGGGGGCCCACGGCCCCCCGCACTACATCAATAAAAAGTTACTATAGTAACTCGGGCCGCGGGCCCCTGTTACTATAGTAACATACTTTACTTACCTTCCTGGTTCCGGATGGCAGCGGAGGTCCTGACGTAAAGCGCTGTGCGCAGCGCATGACGTCACCACGCTATGCGCCGCGCACAGCATCGAGACGACAGAACTCCCGCCGCGGCCGAAGAGGAAGGTAAGGTTAGCCCTGACTGGCGGGGTCCGACTCCCGGGACCCGCCAATCAGCTGTTTTGAAGGGGCCGCAGCACTCGTACGAGAGCTGCTCCCCTTCATTCCTGTCACTTCATTCGGGTCACACTGTGAATCCGTTTTGGCGATTCACAGTGTTGGCGAGTAGTGAAATGAAGGGGAAGCAGCTCTCGTACGAGTGCTGCGGCCCCTTCAAAACAGCTGATTTGCGGGTCCCGGGCGACACATCAGCTATTGATGGCCTATCCTGTGGATAGGCCATCAATGTTTAGAGACTGTACAACCCCTAAGCCTACGATGTAGCAGGCTTAGGGGGCCCATGAGACAGGATCACAGATTGTGTGATCCTGTCTGCTGGGCCCTGTATCTAAGCCAATCACATGGTAGGCTTAGATACATGGCCCATGCGTGATCCTGTCTGCTGGGCCCTGTATCTAAGCCAATCACATGGTAGGCTTAGATACATGGCCCATGTGTGATCCTGTCTGATGGGCCCTGTATATAAGCCAATCACATGGTAGGCTTAGATACATGGCCCATGCATGATCCTGTCTGATGGGCCCTGTATATAAGCCTACCACACTGTCGGTTTAGATACAGGGCCCCAGCACACAGTAATCTTATACGGTATTAGATTACTGTCTGCTGGACCCTGAATCTAAGCCTATGTTGTGGTAGGCTTAGATACAGGGTCCCACAGACAGTATCACACATGGGCCCTGTATCTAAGCCTAACACACGTGTTACTAATCATTTTTTGTGTGTTTTCTTACAGGTTCGGTCGTTGGACTACGGCGGATTCCAGGACTACTTCGATGACGGCTTTTTTTTTATTAATAAAATGGTTAATGAGGGCTGTGTGGGGGTTTTTATTTCAATAAAATATTTTTTCTATGTCTTTGTGTTTTTTTTTTAAACTATATTACTACCGCCTTAGTAATGGCCACCGGCTGATTGACAGCGTCCATTGCTAAGGCGGGGCTTAGTGTTAGCCGGTGCAGAGGCGAACACTAACCCCCTTTATTACCCCGGTACCCACCGCCACCAGGGGTGCTGGGAAGAGCCGGGTACGATCCAGTACCTGACCATCTGTAGCGATGGTCGGCCACTGGGGTGGCCGCAGGCTGGTATTATCAGGAGGGGAAAGGCTAAAAACAGTGGCCCTTCCTACCCTGGTGATGCTAGGCTGCTGCTGCTTTATTGTATCTGGCTGGTTATGAAAAATGGGGGGGAACCCACGTTATTTTAAAAAAAAAATAATTGGAAAGAACGATGTGGGGTCCCCCCCAACTTTCATAACCAGCCAGATGCAACACAGCAGCAGCAGGCAGCATTACCAGGGTGGTAGGGGCCACTGTGTTTGGCCTTCCCCAGCCTAATACTACCAGCCTGCGGTCACCCCGGTGCCTGCCCGTCACTACAGATGGTCGGGGACTGGTTCGTACCTGGTTCTTCCCAGCACTCCTGGTGGCGGTGGGTACCGGGGTAATAAAGGGGGTTAGAGTTAGCCTCTGCACCGGCTAACATTAAGCCCCGCCTTAGTAATGGAGGTTGTCAATCAGCCAGCGGCCATTACTAAGGCGGTGATAATAAAGTTTAAAAAGATACAAGCGCATAGAAAAAATATTTTATTGAAATAAAAAAACAACCCTCATTAACCATCTTATTGAGAATAAAAAAAACGCCGTCATTGAAGTCCTCGAATCCGAAGTCCAACAACCGAACCTGTAAAAAAAACACAAACACACAAAAATAATCCGTAACACATAAAGAAGCAAAATGATTATTCTTACCTATCCTGGGTCCAGCGCTGGAGACGCAATGTCAGCGAGCTGGGCCCTGTATCTAATCCAATCATGTGTGATACTGTCTGCTGAGCTGTGTATCTAATCCAATCATGTGTGATACTGTCTGCTGGGCCCTGTATCTAATCGTATCTTGTGTGATACTGTCTGCTGGGCCCTATATCTAATCCTATCATGTGTGATACTGTCTGCTGGGCCCTATATCTAATCCAATCATGTGTGATACTGTCTGCTGAGCTGTGTATCTAATCCAATCATGTGTGATACTGTCTGCTGGGCCCTATATCTAATCGTATCTTGTGTGATACTGTCTGCTGGGCCACTGTATCTAATCCAATCATGTGTGATACTGTCTGCTGGGCCCTATATCTAATCGTATCTTGTGTGATACTGTCTGCTGGGCCACTGTATCTAATCCTATCATGTGTGATACTGCCTTCTGAGCCACTGTATCTAATCCTATCATGTGTGGTACTGTCTGCTGAGCCACTGTATCTAATCCTATCATGTGTGGTACTGTCTGCTGAGCCACTGTATCTAATCCTATCATGTGTGATACTGTCTGCTGAGCCACTGTATCTAATCCTCTCATGTGTGATACTGTCTGCTGAGCCACTGTATCTAATCCTATCATGTGTGATACTGTCTGCTGGGCCACTGTATCTAATCCTATTATGTGTGATACTGCCTTCTGAGCCACTGTATCTAATCCTATCATGTGTGATACTGTCTGCTGAGCCACTCTATCTAATCCTATCCATAGTTTATAGGGTCGTAGTGCTATAGATATGCTATGCTGTCTCCTATACACACTTTTTTTTGGGCGGACACATATGTATTGGGGCTATTTCCCTGACATTTTAAGCCCTGAGGGTATGTTCACACGGCAGCGTCTGTTACGGCTGAAATTACGGTGCTGTTTTCAGGAGAAAACAGCACCGTAATTTCAGCCGTAATGGCATGTGCAGGCGTCTTTCGCTGCGTCCATTACGGACGTAATTGGAGCTGTTTTTCTATGGAGTCCATGGAAAACGGCTCCATTTACGTCTGAAGAAGTGACAGGCACTTCTTTGACGTGGGCGTCTTTTTTACGCTCCGCCTTTTGACAGTGGCGCGTAAAAAAAAATGACCGTCGGCACAGAACATCGTAAGACCCATTCAAATGAATGGGCAGATGTTTGCCTATGCTATTGAGCCGCATTTTCGGATGTAATTCAATGCTAAAACGCCCGAATTACGTCCGTAAATAGGGTGTGTGAACCCAGCCTTAGTGACGCCCCTGGCTGCTAGTGCTGCATTGTTGGGTCACTTAGGAGACCCAGCGATGCAGCTGAAAGCTGCGGACCGTCGGCCATGAGGAGTTTGCGGGGGGGGGGGGCCCAGTAAGAATTTTTGCATCGGGGCCCATGAGCCTTTAGCTACGCCCCTGGAAGTATGACTATGTGGCGGATGCTTTAGAGCTTCGAGAATTGCATAATTAACAGAACCTTTCTCCCAGAAAGTCCTGAAAGAAAATGGTCATCCGTTTGTGATCTGAAGCTTAATCACAGTTGGTTTATGTAGCAAGAAAAAGATCTGAAGCACAAGATCAAGTCCATCTCTGAATGGCTCAAAAGAAACAAAACTTGGTTTTAGAGTGACCTAGTCAAGGTCCTGTGGCATTCATTTCGTAAAATTAAATTTTACAATTCTGTCTGCAGTCCCCACTGGGGGAGGGAATTTGAAGCTCATTGATTTAATTTTTAATTCCATTGCAGCTGTATCTGTCTTAAATAAGCTTCCCACTTCAGTGTCAAACTTGATAGTGGCACACATTAATACTATAATATTTTTCTGCTCCAGTTGCTGTGGTGCAACTCTATGTAGGATGGGATCACACTCCGCAGACAAAATCAGCATCACAGCCCTTTAAAAATCAGGCAAATCTGCATTGGATTATGCGGATTGTACAGTAGTTTTGCCACGGATTTCAACTCTTACAACGATAGTTGAAGGAAACGGCAAAGCATGCTGCACGTTTTAGAATCTGCAGCACATCCTCAGTTTTTTTCATTCCGCAAAAACTACGCTTCCTGGTAACATGGACAAATAATCCAGACAATCTGATAAACCTACCCATGGGTGACCTTCAGAAATCATTGTTATTTTTCTCTGATTTTGCTCTCCAAGGTATTATGGTGATTTACAAAACATCTAATATTTAGCAACTTGTGACACATTTCTGATAAAGTATATATAAGATTTTCAGTGTAAATTGTTGTGCTGATGATCATATTTGTCACAAACTAAGCTTACAAGAAATTTTACTTAATAGTTGAGATCGTTTGAAATTGAAATCTTCTTTCTTGTTCACCTTCCTTGTTGCTGCTATATATTATACTTACGGTATAGCAATGTTGTATTACCTTGAACGTTATTCTTAAAATGCACTTCTCCTTATAGTCAAAAGTGGATAGCAGGCAGGTCTTGATGTTTTTGAATGGATATCAGTGAATTCTGATGGACACCATTGACTTTTATTTGATAACCCAGGACTGTAACTATAACAAGGGGGCATCTAACAAGTTACGGTTACTTGATTTTCTGGAGATGGATCGTTGATCGAAAGATTAAGGCCATGTTCGGACATGGCAGAATTTTTTTGCTGAAAATGTTGCTGCAGATTCTTTGCGAATTTTCAGCAACATTTTCATATTTGACAGGTAATTCAGACGTTGTGGATATCACATCAGACTTGCTGCAGATTTCAGCCTTTGCAATGCAAAGGCTGAAATCCGCAGTGAACTTCCGCTGCTTCTCCGCAACATGATGTGCATGCTGCGGAGGGGAAATTCTGCACCGCAGCCTAAATTCCGTACAGTTATTTTCCTTAACGTCTGAACTAAGTTTCCTAAAAATGTCTAGAAACAAATGTAAAAAAACGGCTGCTGCAGAATTCCACTACGGACTGTCAGCAGCGGAACTCAACACCAATTCCGCCACGTCTGAATGTGCCCTTATTCTCCTTGCCAAACATGGAGTCGGGAAGGAATTTTTTGTTTGCCTCATAGGTGTTTTATTTTCCTTCCTCTTATTTAATATTGCAGGATAATAGGCCTTACTGGATGGCTTTTTTCAGTCTTACAAACTATGCTACTATAACGCAGCCTAGAGCTAGACTCCTGTATAATGTACGGAAAACAAGTCTAATGCGCAGTCTTCACTTTATGCACATCATGCATGTTTCCCGTTGGGAAATTAGGGCTACCTTACTTGCCAAAAGAAACACTATTGGCTAATAAAATGTTACAAAAACATGCAGGTTTTTGACTGTAGCGACAGGTACTCTTAAATCTGTACAGCACTAAGAAAGATGTTAATATTGTGTAAATCAATTATTATAATCAATGTGAAGATTCAATGGCAGGAGAACTTTAGATATATCTGACCATGTAGTTGAGTGTGTGAGTCATTGTTCATTCTTATCATATAATGTAGATATTGTAATCTTTCTGCTCAATCCGAGTTATGACTCTGGTAAGTGTAATTAGATGCTTTAGTGCATATTTGGTTACCATAACTATGTTATCTTCATCACCAACACACAACTTTGGAAGTGGCGCAGATGGCATTATATGCACTTTAAATTATTTGAATCTATTGCAGTCGACCACATTCCTCAGGAGCTATAACACAACTATCTATTAGGCTATGTTGCAGATGGCTGCATATTGATTTATAAATGAACGTCTCCAGATGCAGAGATTTTCTGCCATTTGGGTGTATCTGTCAAGCAGATAATTTCCATTCTATTTGTGAGATAATCTGTTTACTATCTTAGGTGTACTATGTACTGTATTGGCTTTAGCGTGTTTTATAGTTAATAGTCTTGAATAACTACAATCAGGAAATTCCACATTGAATAGATACACAAACTTAGTTTGCATCGGCAGATAGTCCGACATTAATCCTGCAAGACGCTGAGTTATAATATTAGAATATTGGACTGTGATATCCAATCGGTTCCCATTTAAAGGTCCTCTTCACTGCATCTCTATACCTCCCCCCACCCCACGTGTGCTGTTACACTTAGGGTCCTATTAGACGGGCAGATATTCTTTCATGAACGAGTGATGATTTAGCGAGTTGTTTACGTTCAAAAGATGGGGTATTACTTGTGACAATGATTGCTAAAGACTTTCGCTGTTCAGTCGTTACTGCGGTCATTGCTCGTTCGCCCACACCTCATCTCTGAACTGCTAAAGACAGGAAGATTTCTGATCAGACGAGGGGATGTGGCAGCGACAAAAGATAATCGTTCACCCAGGTAGATGAGGCCGATCCATGGAAACCCAACGATTTATTTTTAGTTGTTCTGTCATTGATGTTATTACACATGGCGTTTTTCTCTTACATTCGAAAGATTATACAAAAATTCATGCAATAATCGCTCCGTCTAAGAGAACTTTTAGGCTGGGTTCAGACGAGCATGTTATGTCTGTAATGGACGGAACGTATTTCGGCCGCAAGTCCCGGACCGAACACACTGCAGGGAGCCGGGCTCCTAGCATCATAGTTATGTACAATGCTAGGAGTCCCTGCCTCTCCGTGGAACTACTGTCCCGTACTGAAAACATGATTACAGTACGCGACAGTTGTCCTGCAGCGAGGCAGGGACTCCTAGCGTCGTACATAACTATTATGCTAGGAGCCCGGCTCCCCGCAGTGTGTTCGGTGCGGGACTTGCAGCAGAAATACGTTCCGTCCTTTACGGACCGAACATGCTCGTGTGAATTCAGCCTTGGTTTTACAGCAGTTTACTCTAGTGATAGCAGTGTCCCTCACGTCCCGATAGTAATTGCAACGGTGCCCACCTTCTTAGGCATGTTTTTAACATCTGTAATGGTATATCCAGTGATAAGTATAGCAATGTTACCTACTCCATACATTTACCATAGTAGATCAGTGTACCAGCTGACTCACTTGTACCATAGTACAGCAGTGTACTAACCTCACATATACTATAGTACAGCAGTGCACCGGCCTCCTCACATATACCATAGTACAGCTGCATACCAACCTCCTCACATACTGTATACCATAGTACAGCAGTCTCCTTCAGGAACGTTCAAGACAAAATGGGGACACAAACATATTTACAAATTATCACCTTCTGGCATCTGTATAGTTTCTTAAAGTGGTAGATAACTTATTTACAAAGGATCTTTTTTTACCTTTATAAGCGGACAGCGGTTAGGGCACTGAGATTTGGCACACAGGAGATCACTAACTATATTTACTTCTGAGGCACCGCTGCTGACCAGGTGCCGCAGATACACCTGCCGCCAGTGTCGGAACTACCACTTTAACAGCCATAACGGCTACTATGGGGCCCACGCCATAATGGGCCAGGCAGCAGGGTCTTCTCATTCCCGGTGGCGTCGCCTACACCAGGCATCCGGGGCCCCGGGCGACAGCCACGTTCAATTTTATCTGCATCCTTAGGTCGCAGATACAATTGAATACTGTGGCGGAGCAAGGAGTTAGCGTCCTGCTCTGGCATTCACTAAGATGCTGGGACAGAATCCCTGTGCAGGCCGGCGCAATAACATCAATGGATTACGCCGGCCTACGCGAGAATCCCGTCTTATAGGCTGCTGACGAGGCTGTGGAGCTGCTCCGATCGTCGCGGGCACGGGGCTAGGTGAGTACAAGTTTTTTTTATTTGTTTGTGGGCTGTGTGTTGCAATCTACAAGGGGGCTGTGTGGCACTATGTACAAGGGGGACTGTTTGGTTTTATCTACAAGGGGGGGGGGTGTGGCATTATATACAGGAGGTGTGTGGCACTATCTACAAGGGGTGCTGTGTGGCTATATCTACAGGGGATGTGTTTGGCACTATCTACAAGGGCGGTGTGTGACACGATCTACTAGTGGGAAGTGTGGCAGTATCTACAAGGGGTGAGTTTGGCACTATCTACAGAGGAGAGTCTGTGTGGCAGTATCTACAAGGGGGTATGTTGCACTAACTACAGGGAGGGCTGTATGGCACAAGAGGAGGCTGTCTACAAGATGAGACTGTTCATTATGTTACCATATATTCTCATTAGCCTCAGTTATATCATTTGTTTTAGTCAGGCACACTGACCGCTTTAATTTTAATTTATTTTAATTTATTGTTATGTTTACTCCCTTATATAACTATATTGCTTGTAAAATGTACAAATGGTTTTATACTTGAGTTACATTAAAAAAAAAATGTAAAAAAAATAATTACACCTCATTGATTGGTAGAGAAAGCAAAGCGAGAAGGAGATGTTGGAAAATAAGTTGGTGAAGGCCAGCCCTTTTCCCAAAATTCGTCCAGCCAGACCCTTTTAAAAGGTGTATTGTTCAGTTTCTTGCTGTAGAAGTAAATCTGGCCAGCAGATGAGGAAAGAGAGAAACTACATTCTGCCGTTAGCGGTCTCCTAAATATGGTATTTGTGAGTTTGCAGGCAGAATATGGACATTGCTTTTTTAGAAGTGTTAAACTGTATCTCTTCAGCTATTTTCCTCTAAAATAAATAACTTGTAATTTGTCATTAAATTGTCTTCTTCAGTCATAAAAAAAAAATGATATTCAGTCACTTATTTCCCATTTTGCAGGACAAAACTGTGACAACTGAAATGGTCACCATTACAGTTCTCATATTGTATGTCACCACAGCTTTCCTAGACTTTGAAATGGTTAATAGGAAGAGCTGGATACAATTGCTAACACTTTGACAGAAGAGGACTTTATGATTAGTCTGATTTTGATGGGAAATTCTATTTTATAAGAGTTGTCCCATCAGTGCAACTCGTGTCCATATGCCCTGTAAGGGCGTATGGATGTCGTAGAGGGGTCGTCTACCCAGCACACCTCTATTAGTGCTGATTGCTGGTGGTCTAAACAGTTGGACAAGCAGTCATCATCTGGTCCCTAGTTTGTATGGGACAGCCCCTTTGACATTATATGTGCTGAAAAGTGTACCCCACTGCTCTCTCGAAAAATTGTCCACATCAATAAATATCTACATTTGAAGCTCCTGAACATTATTGAATGTCATTAACATTATACCCAGGTACAGAACATAATTCCTGTAGGTGCATTCTCAATAGCGCCACCTAGTGTTGATGAGACCAATTTCTGTAAACTCTTCCATGTTCTACAAGCGGAGGTGTGTCAGTGCGCCAGATGCGACATGAAGAAGTCTCCTTGTGCATACCATGAAAAGGGCAGCAGTAGCAACTACATATAGCAACCTATTGCCATGGAACCTGGAGTTGTCCCCCATAGCCACAGGAATGAATGGGAGGCTGGGGAGTAGCATGTTTGTACTCTCCATCTCTTGCTTTCCACCCTGGTGCCTCTGCTGTATATCAGCTAAATATTTCTTAATTACCCCATTCTTCCCAAACCCCTTCTAGTTGTTTTCTAGATTAAGTCAAGCTTCACATTTCAGCTTAAAATTCCTCCATCCCCAATGCTGCATTATCAGGTTGTTGGAGGCTGTTTTCAAACGTTGGATGTGAATAGCAGCGGCTCTGCATTAATTTAACCACTAAGCTAATAAGTAGGTTTCGTTTTGTTATGCTAAGCTTTATTGCTTTTCTTTTGATCAGAATGGTGTTGTTGAGCAAAGCAGCAGACAAGGCATTCTTTGATGAGGGAATTAGTGCTCTATTCTTCCTCTATTATTCATAGCACAGTGGAATATGTAAGTACCTGAGGGTGTCAAAGGAGAGCAGGCTCTATAGCAAAGTGTTCGCCTTGTTTCTCTCAATGGCTGACTATGAGATGATAAACCGCTTAATACACTGCACTAATTGGATGAGAGCAGAAAGAGATGGGAATTAAGGCAATGCAAAAGGAGAGTAGTGCTACCAGCCTCCATCCATTCACTTTCCCCACTCCAGTAGCACCAGAGGAGGCATAGGCTTTCTATGTGGATTCAAGTAATACACTAATTATTGCACAGTATAAATACCACGACTGCTTGTATTACTGGGAGGTAAACTTCTTTTCACCATGTTATGGGATTGCTGAGCACTGGTGCAAATCCTAACACTCTGCATTGACAGTACTGAGGTCACTGTGTCTGCATATCATTACACCATTGTCACTGGGAGGTGTGAGGGGAACTGTGGTCTAGGACCAGCCAGTGAAAGCTTATTTCCAGGGATGACACTATTCAGTGGAGAGAAAATTGCAATACCCATCTCATGTATGGTATACGTGTGTTTTTCGACTGTATTAAATATGTGCATGTTATGTTGTTATGTACAACACATACAGTAGATGATGTATATAGGTAGCATATGGTGGATAGATAGAAAGATAGATAGAAGACATTCCTGGGCCCCGTACAGTCAAAAGATTAAGGACACCTCCCATGCACAGACAATATCTTGTACCCCAGCATTCTTTGTCCTTATAACTGTTGCCTTTATTGTTTTTTTGTGACTCCAATTAAAACCACACTTCAGATGCCTAAATAAATTCAGACCCCAGAGCAGACACCAAAATATATTCATACCCCAGAACAAACGTCAATAAATTCAGATTAGACCCCAAAATTAATTCAGACCCTATTCCAGACACCTAAAATAATCCAGACGCCTGACCAGACCCCTAAATAAATTAAGACCAGACCCCAAAATTAATTCAGACCAGGCCCTTAAATAAATATCGGCACCAGATCAGACACCAAAATTAAGTCAAACACCTTAAATAAATTTAGACCTCAGATCAGACGCCGGGTTGGGTTCAGTTACGTCCAGGCTACCAGGACCCAGAAGTAATGTGGACTCAGGAGCAAGGAGGGTACGTAAATGGAGAGCTAGACAGCTGTTTCACCTAATGGAAAATACACAGGACTGAGCTACTACAGTATCTCCACTGCTCAGCACCAAAAATAGATAGGTGGTACCGATACCTTTTTTTAAAAGTTCGACTGGGACCCTGACAGCAAGTACCAGTTGTTGTGCCCTGATCTATACACTATATGGCCAGAAGTATGTTGACAGCTGACCATCACACCTATATAAGCCTGTTGGACTTCCCAAAACCATGAACATTTATATGCAATTGAGCCCAACTTTTGTGGCTATAACAGCTTCCACTTTTCTGGGAAGAATTTAAAGTGTGTTTGTTAAAATATGTGCCTAATCAGCCAAAAGAGCATTAGTGTGGTCAGATTAGAAGGCCTTGTTCGCAATAAGCATTCCAATTTATCGTGAAGGTGTTTGATGGGATTGAGGTCAAGGCTCTGTGCAGGCCACTCAAAATCCTCCTCACCAAAGTCATCAAACCATATCTTCATGGACCTCGCGTTGTGTACAGGGGCATAGTCATGTTGGAACATGAAAGGGCCTTCCCTAAACTGTTGCCACAAAGTTACCTTTCACTAGAAATAAGAAGCCTAGTCCAAACCCTGAAAAACAAACCCAGACCATTTTCCCAACTCCACCGTATTTTACAGTGGGCACCATGCATTCCCAGATTTGACCATTAGACAGCCAGATAGTGAAACATTAATCATCACTCCATAGAACACTGCTCCAGAGTCCAATGTTGACATGTTTTAAACCATTCCAGCCAACGCTTGACATTGCACATGGTGATCTTGCGAGCATCTGCTCGACCATCTGCTTCATGAAACTTTCGACACACAGTTCTTGTTCTGATATCACTGCCCGAGGCAGTGTGCACTCTGGAGTGAGTGGGGTCCTGTTCTTTGAGTTTGTACAATCTACTACTTCATGGCTGAAATATTGTTACTCCTAGACGCTTCCACTTCACAATAATAGCACTTACAGTTGACCGGAACAGATATAGCATATCAGAAAATTTTCACAAATTGTGGCAAAGGTGGAATCCTATGTACGACCCTTACTGCTACCAATGTTTGCTATAAAGATTGCATAGCTGTGTGCAGAGGCGTAACTTGAATTTCCTGGGCTTCGTTGCACAATCTGGAACAAGGCCTAGAATTATCACGCATCATTTATGGTACTGATCTCCTCAAATGGGCTATAGGGACCTCTTGAGTACCCTCATGCTCCAGGGCCCAAGTGCGACCGCTCCCCCTATAGTTATGCCCCTGGCTATTTGCTTGACTTTATGCACCTGTTTGCAATGGGCGTGGCATTGTAGTGTATGATAAAGGTATTAGGTGGATTTCAGATACATATCAGATAGATAGATAGATAGATAGATAGATAGCTGCCTGATAGATTCCATACTTAAGGATTTCATACTTTTTTAAACCAACATCTTTCAAACATGCTCTAACCATGTATGTAATAAACTATATGTTGAAACTTTATCATTGAGCGTGTCTCAATGGTATAGCTGCCTGTATGAATATGATACATACATTGATCTCTATAAGAATATCAGAATATGATGCTATAAACAATACAAAAGTAAGAACAGCACATTCCATGTTAAAACTTTTGTGTTGTTTATGTGATTCATATATGTGGGGTTAGTGACTGCCTCCATTTTTTTGTTTTGCACTCCTCCCATTCTGCCCTGGGCGATTTTAATTAGTTTAATGCTGGTTCCTACCATCTCCAAGAATATGTAGGTTTAGTCCCAGTTCTGGGTGTATGTGCAGCATAGGTCCCCACCTCATAGAGGTCACCTTGTCGTGGCAGGTGGGCTCACACAATTTGATCAAAATGTGCGCTAAGAACCTCCCTATTGTAAGTAGATTTATCAGTAATGCATATTTATTTATATTTAGTTGCATTAGTGTTCACAGTGTGCTGTCGCCATTCTTTTGTGTGCAGAATATGATGCTACATGCCTAGGTAAATAGACACACACACAACTACTACAGTAACCAAGATCCATCCAAAGAACTGAATTTCTATATACAGTACATAACACAGTTAGTGTATATTTAGAGTTCTGTTATACGAACTGGATGTATGAAAAGTACAAAACTCCTTGAATATAGTTTTCTAACTAAGAATTAATGTTTCATGGCTTCTTCTGTATCACACTAGTACTTTTAGCATGTTGGTCAATATCAGTAAGGCCCCATGCACACGAACGTATTTTTTACTGTCCGTAAATACGGGTCCTTGGTCACACGTATTCGACCCGTATTGCACCAGTATTTTTTGACCCGTGCCCGTAAATACGGGTCCGGTGTCACCAGTATTCCACCCGTATTTACGGGCATGTTTTCGCTGCAAAATTGTACTGCACTAATCGGCAGCCCTTCTCTCTATCAGTGCAGGATAGAGAGAAGGGACAGCCCTTTCCGTAGTAAAAGTAAAAGAAATTCATACTTACCCGGCCGTTGTCTTGGTGGCGCGTCCCTCTTTCGACATCCAGCCCGACCTCCCTGGATGACGCGGCAGTCCATGTGACCGCTGCAGCCTGTGATTGGCTGCAGCGGTCACATAGGCTGAAATGTCATCCCAGGAGGCCGGACTGGAGGAAGAAGCAGGGAGTTCTGGGTAAGTATGAACGTCTTTTTTTTTTTTTTTTACAGGTTGATCTATATTGTGATCGGTAGCTACTGTCCAGGGTGCTGAAAGAGTTACTGCCGATCGTTTAACTCTTTCAGCACCCTGGACAGTGACTATCCACTGACGTCGCCTAGCAACGCTCCCGTAATTACGGGTGCACACGTGTAGTCACCCGTAATTACGGGAGCCCAATAGACTTCTATGGGCCTGCCCGTGCCGTAATTACGGCCTAAAAATAGGACATGTTCTATATTTTTCAACGGCCCGGGCACCTTCCCGTAAGCATACGGGGAGGTACCCGTGGCCAATAGAAGTCTACAATAGATAGTCTTTTTACGTTCGTGTGCATGGGGCGTAAGACCGTGACTTCTCACTACTCTACCTTTTATTTGCGTTGTTTTCATGAGGTAGTTGTGTTATTTTTATTTCCTGGAAAAGATTCTGAAGCAATATCCCCCACTGCAAATTCATCGAGGCCTAGAACAAGTAAAATAATTTACACATAACACTCCGCAGAGACAGATTAGCTGTATTGTTGTTCAGAGCGTCAAAGCAAATACAGTGATTTAACCCATAAAGTGAGCGACTTGTGGGGGCTACAGATCTACAGGCTTTGGAGCTTAGCTGTGTTGAACGTCGCAGCCAATGCCCAGCAAGAGATAAACTGTACATGGCCATTTTCTTAATTACAGGGATAAAAAATGCATTTATGAAGTGTTTAAAAATGGCGTGATTACATAGAAGTGTCCAGCTATGATTAGAATAATGTTACAGCTATTAAACAGAGAGAGACATTTATAAAGGCCCCATGTGGTAATAAAGTGGGGGAGGGTGAAGTATATAGTGGGAAGTAATTTTATTGGATCAACATATAGAAGAAAGTTCACATTTTCTTTGCTTTGTGTGGTGAATTGATAATGAACAATGTTTTTCAGTGTACAGAACGTCATACAGAGACATGTCCTACTCAAAACAAGAACCAATACTAGTCCTCTATAAAGTATAATATCTTACCAGAGCTATACTATGGGGTGAAGTTGTGCTCACTAAACAGCCATCAGGGCAAGGGTGAATAAAATATCTTGCTTGAAAAATATCTCTCCCCTGCGTGAGTCCTCTCGGCCATTCAGGAGATCTGAGTAAGTAGCATGACACATTTCTGTGTCATGTTCCATGATACTGGCTCCTTAAATAGGAAGAACATCATTCTGATGAGTTGTGGGGGTGCTCATGTCTTCCAGCCCACTACAGAGATCTTTATGGTAACCTGTCCTGGTGATAGGATCCCATTAAGCATTAGAATAAGAAGTTCTAGGCGAAGGTCGTAAGCCGAAACCTGTGTCGGGGCAGGATGCCAATTCAGGTATCCAGCATGACGGGTTAGTATATTGTCCTCTCATCCTATATGCTTGATTTTCTTGCACTTATCACTTTATACTGTGGGTCAGTTATGTAGAGTAGACATAGTACTATTGTGATTTTAAAAAAAAAGGACCTTATAAGTATTCATTGGGACTATTGATATTTTTTGCACATTACTTCTCTCCCAACATATAACCTGATACTGATTTGCATCATGCACTTTAGATCTTTGTTTGTGAGCTGTCATGCATACTGAAATGTAACGTATAGATACTACAAATAATGTGATATCCCTTTATTGGCGGCCCTCTCTTTTTCATCTGTGTAGATTCATTTTTAATTATTGTTATTTGTAACTTTTAGCATTGATGACTTAAAAACTTTGTTTTATAGTAGACTTAGAGACTCCGTTTCCTTCTATTGGTGATATATATTTACATGAGTACAGTCATGTTACCCCCAAGACTCAACGTAGAATAATGCATATGTTTGCCTTGTGGATAGGTCGGAGAATAAGAAGTTGTAGCGTATCATCTTGACTTGTTCCCAAAGGTCTCAAATAAAGTCGAACATTTATACACTTATCTGGCTAGCAAAAATAAATGGTCTCACTCTCTTTCATCAACATTTGATAAGAATTTAGAAAATCTTGAGAGATAAAATTTGTGATATAGCATGCAGCTCTTGGTAACCTAGTGGCATAGGTTCTGCTCCTGAGTTTAAGGGCTTATGTACACGGCTGTGTCACGGATCCGTGGGGCCATACTGTACCTCCATGTGCCTCTAATCTCATTCAGACTCACACACAAGTTTTTTTCCCCATGCTTTGGTATTATTTTTTCACATATTGTATTGTAGAGATATTCTACCCTAGAAGCATTGCTTCTAAGGAGAATATGGTCGTGCATGGAGTGCCTCTGGCTTTTCGTGCAGTCAGTTAGGCATTTGCCGTGTGCATGAGACCTAGCAGATAGTATTAGGATGTGCTTTAATGTTATCTAAAAATTCTTAATCTCTCAAAATGGGTTTAAGAAAACATAAATGTCTAAGAACATTGCTCTTCAGAAAATCTCAGTATACACAATATCAAAATCAGTAGTTCAGGTCAGTTTATTTTTAATGAGCCATTTCCCAAAACTTTTGTTTTCTATTAGTAACTTTTATTTATTTCCTTTTTGTTTCTGACAGTTAATTTCCGTTTTCCTGACAATTTACTGATATCTGGCAGCCCTGTCAGACACAGGTGGCGTTCTTCTAGTAGAATTTTTCAATACAGCATCTGCCAAAGCAGAACAACTGCAGTGGCACAATTGCTGTCCCAAGTAGAGCAGATTAATCCTCCTTCACTATGTAGAACAAATACATCCCCAATCTTTATTAAAGACGTTATTGAGTTTGTGAGAATATCTGTTGAGATAATGACTTCATTTGCTGAGCACAAAGCTCTAGGAAATTGGTGTGGTGTTCACAGATGGACCAAAGTAGAAGGCTATCTGCTCTGTGTTGTCTTATTGTCTCTCCACAGTCTGTGGGATTTGGGCTAGATTGTTAGCAGGCACTGGATGAGGTTTGCTTAAGGTTGGGGGTCAGGCTCTCTTGCATTGTAGAAGATATTAGGTCCAAATTGGGGTTCCATTCATTAATAATGATTACAATAAGATTAAATCATTCTGGAAATCTCATAAAATCCTCTAAATACGCTCCAGTGACTCTTTCTAAACCCCAAACATTCCGATTTAGACAGAGAAGAAAATTGGTTTCTTTGGGGGTTTAATGCCCCCTTTTAAAATACACCTTCAGAGTTTTTCATGCATGATATGTGAAATGTTTATAATGGATGCACTGGAAATCTGGGTGTCTTCGACTTGTGATATTTCTTGGGAATATTAAGCTTAGGAATTAGCTGTGTCCAGCTGGAGAAAGTTAAAGAATAGAGTCGGGCTAGTTTGTATCCTTAGAATGACAGGGGATTAGGGGTTTGTAAAACAAGGCTGTAAGCTTTCATTGGCCTGTAATACTTGTAATCCTTGCAGGTAATTTCACGCAGTTTGCCTCCGTTCCATGAAAGGGTCAAATTGGGGAAAAAAATTACTTAGGAAAAAAAAGCTTCATTTATTAACAGTAATAATAAAACTGATACTAGAACTGAAGCCAGATTGAGGCAGAACAAATGATATTGACAAAAAGATTTTCCCTAAAGTTTTGTATTATTTAAAGTAAACCGCAGGCTGATCAGAAGAGCAGCATGGGTCCTCAAAGAGCAAGACAAAATGAAGATATCTGCTGGTTGGTGTAAGTTGCAATCAATACCATAGACTTCATTTAGATTCATAGGAGAACAAGATTACCTTCAATATATCACTTTGCGATTGGAAAACAATCGAAAATACATCAACTCCCTGGGATGATTGCTTCAGATGGTGGAAGAGTTCTGGGAAGGAATAAAGATTAAAAATAAGCGTTCTCTATTCTCTCAACCATCGGAGCAATGAACACAAAGTTTCAGGTTAATAGCTATGCCTAGTAAGCGAAATCTATTGATTGACTCATATTAATATGGTTTAGTATTTCAGCCGCGCTCATTGTTTGTAATGATTGGTGTTGCCTTTTGGATTTTTTTAATCCATTTTACAAAACACAATAAATGTTTTACTGGATCTTCTGCAAGTTTTCACCCAATTTCATTATAGCCAGTCAGTTTTGTATAGTATTATATAGTGTCACAATCCTCTATTAACCTGGATTTATACTGCTTAATGTGGATCTGTCAACCCAGCATTCAACATACTTCCTTTGTAGTATCAAGTTAAGGTTTGTCTTGCACAACACGACCAACACACACACACACACACACACACACTTCTTACTATAAATTATGCGATGTGGGCAAATGGATGGGTGCACTAATATTTATCACCAAACTGTCACCAAATATGTAAATAATACTAAATAAGCAATAAATAGTGTAATCTATTTATAATAATTGTAACAATGTTATTTCTGGTTTACTTAACATTATTTTTACTTATTATTTTTGTTAAACATTTGTGGCTCCCTTCGGTTTCTGACAAAAAAAATAATCTACTTCCTGTCAGACATATTAGGTCTCCTGGTCCAAAAAAGAAGCCGACAAATCTGTATCTGCAGCTCTACTTGGCAACCAATCAGTGGTCTGCATCTTGTGCTGTTGTTCCTGGACATGTCGTTGAGTAATGTCATCATCAGAAGATAAAGTAACGGAGAGAAATAAATATAAATAAAGCTTAATTATTAAAAAATAAAAATACATGGAACATTCTATTAATCGTTGTGCTTCATTTCCTCACCATTATCAAAATATCTGCTTGGTGTCAGTTAATGAAAATAATCCTCTGAGAGCTAAACATATTAGTACAAATCCTTCTCCTGTGCTGATAGTTTGCTACAATGTGTCAGTGGGTAGGTAATACATGTCAGGCTGTTGTCCAGGCTGCTAAGTTCACAAATGATTCCATATATCTGATAGAATCCGTAAACTCTTAGCTGTGAAAAGTATTAGTTCTGGATACCTCGGGATGTAAACAAAAATGTTCACATTTAGTGGCACCAGAGGTCTTGAAAAGGGTGAGGAAGTGAAAGGCCATCATTATGAGATCGATGGGGGTCCTAGGGATGGGAGAAGAATTTGCGCAGCAACCCCTTTACTGCAGTACAGAAACAGCAACACACGTGTCCCTCCTGCTGTACCCGGTGCTACAGCTCACCCTCATTCACTTGAATGGACTGAGGTGCAGTACCAGACATAGCCACATGTATATGGACATCGCTGTGTCAGAAACTGCAGTCAAGGGGCCATGGAGCTCTAGCAAGTGCCACTGACCTTTTTTTTTTTTGTTTATTGTGAGAGTCCCACATGATAAGGGTAGGGAATCCATGTAAAATTTGGGATAGCCCCTTTAATCTTTATTTACATATAAACGGAATAACCCCATAAGTCCATATACACTCAGGGCAGTTTGATGCCATTACTGATGCATTTTTATTTTTTGTCAAACCCAGCAGTGGATCCTAAAGGGAGAAAAATATAAACAAAAGACCAATAACTTTTTTTTTCTCGATTTCTTGTTCTAAATATAAAAATGCATCAAAAACTTTACTCTGTGAACTCGACCTCAGGTCATCAAAGAACAAGCAAATTATTTTTTTATAAGAAAAAAACTTACAATCTCATTTTGCATTTTTATTCTGTAAATATTCCCATCAATCTTAAATTAAAAACATTAGATAAAGATTGACAATGCGACGGGTCAATCATACATCGGACTGTCCATACATACAGTCCCCCCATTAACAGATAAGAATAAACTGCTCATCAGTGAACACCTGTATTGTCGGGGTAGGGAGACGGACAGGTGAGCCCTAATCTACCAGCCACTCAGTCCCTGCCTACTTGCACAGCCCGTCCTAGGCGACGGCGTACAACTGGGTGACGGTCCCTACGCTCAATATGTGCACGACAGACAAAACAAGACAAGGGAACACAGAAGTAAAGGGAAGAGGGGCAGTTGCCCACGGCAACGCCGTGAGCAAAAAGAGTAGTGGACGAGCCGAGTCAAACCAGGAGAGTACGCAGTGACAAAAGCAGAACAGGAGAATAGTCCGACAAGCGGGTCAATATGAAGCAGAGGTCAATGGTAAAGCAGGAACAGCAGAGCCAGGAAACAAGAGAATCACAGGCAAAGGACAAGCAGCAAATGAAGGTATAAATAGACCAAGGGCGGGAGCTGGAACCATCTGGTCAGGCTGTGATAGGTTCTCCCACTCCTCAGCCTACCAGCCTGAGTGGTAGCAGATCGAGTCACTCTATCAGACCTAGGAACAGATGCAGACTGATTAACCACGGGCGTCGACACAGAAGCTGTGTCTGGCAGATCCTTTACAGTACCCCCCCCACCATTTTATGAGGGGCCACTGGACCCTTCCTAGGTGGACCTTGCTTGTTGGGGAACTGAAGATGGAACCTCCTGAGCAATAACCCAGCATGAACATCCCGGGCGGGTACCCAAGTCCTCTCCTCAGGCCCGTATCCTCTCCAATGGACCAGGTACTGGAGGGAGCCTTGGACCATCCTGCTGTCCACAATCTTGGCCACCTCGAATTCTACCCCTTCAGGGGTGAGAACAAGGACCGGAGGTTTCCTCGAGGTAGCCAAGGACGGAGAGCAGCGTTTCAGAAGGGAGGCATGGAACATGTCGTGTATTTGAAAAGACGGGGGTAACTCCAGCCGGAAGGAGACAGGGTTAAGGACCTCAATGACCTTGTACTCCCCTATATACCGGGGAGCAAATTTTTTGGACGGAACATTAAGGCGCACATTTTTTGAAGACCGCCACACCAGATCCACGACCACAAACAAGGGGTTAGTAGAACGTCTTTTATCAGCCTGAGTCTTTTGTATGCTCTGGGACGCCTCAAGGTTCTTCTGAATCTGGGCCCAGACTGTGCACAGTTCCCGATGAACGACATCTACCTCGGGATTGTTGGAACCACCAGGTGAAACGGAGAACCATGGATTTAACCCAAAATTACAGAAAAAGGGGGAGACCCCTTACGAGTTACTGACCCGGTTATTAAGGGAAAATTCGGCGAGGGGAATGAAGGAGACCCAATCATATTGACAGTCAGAGATAAAACACCTTAAATATTGTTCTAGAGACTGATTAGTCCTCTCAGTTTGGCCATTAGTTTCAGGATGGAAGGCCGAGGAGAAGGATAGATCAATCTTCAACTTCTTACAGAAAGCTCTCCAAAACAATGAAACAAATTGTACCCCTCTGTCAGAAACAATACTGACAGGAACCCCATGGAGACGCAGGATGTGTTTGACAAACAAGGTAGCTAACGTCTTGGCATTGGGTAGTTTCTTGAGGGGCACAAAGTGGCGCATCTTACTGAAGCGGTCTACTACAACCCACACCACCGACTTGCCTTGGGATGGAGGCAGATCGCTGATAAAATCCATGGAGATATGGGTCCAAGGTCTCTGGGGAATGGGCAAAGAACATTGTAAGCCCGCTGGTCGGGACCTGGGAGTCTTGGACCTAGCACAAATTTCACAAGCGGCGACGTAGGCCTTAACGTCTTTAAGCAACCCAGGCCACCAATAGGTTCTAGAAATGACGTGCTTGGTACCCAGGATGCCAGGATGGCCAGATAGTGCAGAGTCATGATTTTCCCTGAGTACCCTTAGCCGGAATTGCAGGGGAACAAACAGCTTGTTCTCAGGAAGGTTCTTGGGAGCTGAACCTTGATCAGCCGCAATTTCGGAGACTAAGTCAGAATCAACAGAGGATATGATTATACCTGGGGGCAAAACACAAGCAGGATCCTCCTCCGGAGGAGGGCTGGCCATGAAGCTACGCGACAGTGCATCAGCTTTAATATTTTTAGACCCGCCCTATAGGTGACCACAAAGTTGAATCTAGTAAAAAACAACACCCATCGAGCTTGTCTCGGGTTTAGCCTCCGGGCAGATTCTAGGAAAACCAGATTCTTGTGGTCGGTAAGGACCGTTACCTGGTGCCTAGCCCCCTCCAAGAAGTGGTGCCACTCTTCAAATGCCCATTTAAAGGCTAAGAGTTCGCGGTTGCCAACGTCATAGTTACTCTCAGTGGGGGAGAAGTAGGCACAGGGACGGAGATGTGTGAGAAACCTGGTACCCTGGGACAAGACAGCACCCACTCCCACCTCGGAGGCGTCAACCTCCACGATGAATGGCTCCATTTGGTTAGGCTGAATCGGCACTGGGGCAGAGATAAAGCACTTCTTAAGGATCTCAAAAGCCTGGACCGCCTCCGGAGGCCAGTGGAGGAGATCAGCACCTTTGCGAGTAAGGTCGGTAAGAGGCTTAGCGATGACCGAGAAGTTAGCAATAAATCTCTTGTAATAATTAGCAAACCCCAAGAAGCACTGTAAAGCCTTCAGGGAGGCAGGTTGGACCCATTCAGCCACAGCCTGAACCTTGGCAGGGTCCATGCGGAATTCGTTAGGAGTGAGGATTTGACCCAAAAATGGTATCTCCTGTACCCCTAACACACATTTTTCGGTTTTAGCAGAGAGTTTGTTTTCCCGAAGGGCCTGGAGCACCTTCCTGGCATGCTTCATGTGGCAGGACCAGTCCTTGGAAAACACAAGTATGTCATCAAGGTACACTACAAGAAATACCCCCAGGTAGTCTCTTAAAATCTCATTTATGAAATTCTGGAAGACTGCGGGAGCATTACACAACCCAGAGGGCATGACAAGGTATTCGAAATGACCTTCGGGCGTGTTAAACGCAGTCTTCCACTCATCCCCTTCTCTGATTCGGATAAGGTTATAAGCCCCCCGAAGATCAAACTTAGAGAACCATTGGGCCCCCTGAACCTGATTGAAGAGATCAGGAATCAAAAGAAGGGGATATTGGTTCCTTACAGTGACCTTATTCAAATTTCGGTAATCGATGCACGGACTAAGACCACCATCCTTCTTCCCTACGAAGAAGAAGCCAGCACCTACCAGAGAAGTAGAGGGGCGAATGTAACCCTTGGCCAGGCTTTCCTGGATATATTCTCTCATGGCCTCACGTTCGGGACAAGAGAGATTAAATATCCTACCTTTAGGGAGCTTAGCTCCTGGTACCAAATCGATTGTGCAATCGTATTCTCTATGAGGAGGTAACTTTTCGGAGGCTTTTTTAGAAAAAACATCAGCGAAGTCCTGAATAAACTCACGTAGAGTGTTCACCTCCTCAGGGAGAGAAATAAAATTAATAGAAAAATAGGATGTCATGCATTCATTACCCCATTTAGTAAGATCGACCGACAGTATTCTAGTTAAACGTGGGATTATGCATCTGCAACCAGGGAAGGCCTAAAACCAAATCGGACGATAATCCCTGCATCACCAACACAGAACACTGCTCCAAATGAATGGAGCCAACAATGAGTTCAAAAATAGGCATTTTTGATGCTTTTTTACGTGTTTTGTGTGTGCCTTTTGCATGTGTTTTGGCACGTAATTAGGACATCCACTAACTCTGGGAATATTTGGCGCATTTTACGCACCAAAGAATTTTCCCGGATGCTTTTTGACGCAATGCGTTTTTTTAAAATGCTTGCGTAATAAAACATGTATGTACTAACGGCTCGCTTTCCCATTGATGAAAATCGGAAGCTTAATCACGCGTTTGACTTTTTTGCGTGTTTTTAGGCATTTCATGTGCACTTTTTGCATGTTTTTGGCGCATAATTAGGACTCCCATTGACTATGGGAACATTTGGTGCGTTTTACGTGCAAAAGTATTGACTTTTTAATAACACTTTCGTTGTATGTACTAGGAAGCTTAATCAATCATTTTTTGACGAGTTTTCCGGCGCTAAAAGTGCGCCAAAAAACGTGTCAAATACCTGCAGTGTGAACCTATCAAATGAAAAGTCATTCACCACAGGGTCTTCCCTCTTGACTTTCATCATTCTTAGGCCTTATTCACACGAAAGTTGAATACGTCCGTGTGACAGGTGTTAAAACAACAGCAGTCACACGGACCTTTTCAATTCAATGGGGCCATTCAGACATGCAGTGTTTTTTCATGCAGAGTGTTTCTGATGCGTCAAACTCACTATGCTTGTGAGTTTTTTGCGGATCACACACCAATTGAAGTCAATGGGTACGTGAAAATCACGGAAAGTCCGTGATTCACGCACCAGTTCCTTGAAATGCAGAGAAGAAAAAAAATGTGCACCAACACTGACATCAACAACTGATGCCACACTGAACTGCAACCTATGAAAAACTTGTCCGTTTTTTGCGGATGCAAAATGGAAGCCCTGATGTGAATCTAGCCTTAGCCTTTTGGTGTGTCCTATAGCTTCTGCCAGCTGTCATTTGTAAAATCACTCCCAAAATGGACCTGGCCACTGCTTAGCAATTTGAAGACACCTCTTCCTGGCTTATAGCCAAAAATAGGGAGGGGGTGAGTCTCCCTCCCACATTTACAGCAGCTGTAAGTCAGGTTGCTTTTCGGGCTTCACCTTGCTGTAATTCTGGGAAGTGCTCACTCTGGTGGCCAACATAGGAAAACCTGTCAAATTATTACATTTTTAATACTTCCCACCTTGTGGAAGAAAAAAAAAATACACCAAAAAATATATAATAAAAATAAATAACTTACTTAAAAACATTTTTTAATTTGCAACACATTCAGTTTAAAGCACATCTATGATATAGCCAAACCACCTGCCTAATATTGTATAGGTCCCCCTCTTGCCACCAAACAGCTCTGACCTGTCGAGGCATGGACTCCACAAGAACTATGAATATATCCTGTGGTATCTGGCACTAAAGGGGGTTTTACACTGGGCAATTATTGGGCAAACGATCATTCACTGAACGCTCGTTGCCGATAATTGCCTTGTGTAAACAGGGCTGCGATCTGCAAATGAACCAGCAAACACTCGTTCATCAGCTGATCGTATAGTTTGTTTTAAAAAAGTTAATTATCATAGTCATTGGCAGCACATTTCCATGTGTAAACAGGGAGATGGTCTACCGACTTGATAATAATGTATGAGGACGAGCGATCTAAGTAATTGACGGCTCGTCCCCATACATAGCTCCTTGTGACAGGAGCCGACGAGCACCGATCAATGAGCTGTCTCGTTGATCGGTGCTTGCTTCACCGGCCAAAATCAGCTGATGTAAAAGGGCCTTAAAGAGGCTCTGTCACCAGATTTTGCAACCCCTATCTGCTATTGCAGCAGATCGGCGCTGCAATGTAGATAAGAGTAACGTTTTTATTTTTAAAAAACGAGCATTTTTGGCCAACTTATGACCATTTTTGTATTTATGCAAATGAGGCTTGCTAAAGTCCAACTGGGCGTGTATTATGTGTGTTACATCTGGGCGTGTTTACTTCTTTTACTAGCTGGGTGCTCTGACGAGAAGTATCATCCACTTCTCTTCAGAATAGCCCAGCTTCTGGCAGTGCAGAGACACAGCGTGTTCTCGAGAGATCACGCTGTGTCGTCACTCACTTCCTGCCCCAGGTCCTGCATCGTGTCGGACGAGCGAGGCCACATCGGCACCAGAGGCTACAGTTGATTCTGCAGCAGCATCGGCGTTTGCAGGTAAGTCGATGTAGCTACTTACCTGCAAACGCTGATGCTGCTGCAGAATCAACTGTAGCCTCTGGTGCCGATGTGGCCGACACGATGCAGGACCTGAGGCAGGAAGTGAGTGACGTCACAGCGTGATCTCTCAAGAACACGCTGTGTGTCTGCACTGCCAGAAGCTGGGTGTTAACGAACAGAAGTGGATGATGCTGATTCGTCAGCATCATACACTCCCATTCCTAACGCCCAGCTAGTAAAAGAAGTAAAAACGCCCTGATGTACACACATAATATACGCCCAGTTGTACTTTTACTGTAAACACGCCCAGTTGTACTTTTGCAAGCCTCATTTGCATAAATACAAAATGGTCATAACTTGGCCAAAAATGCTCGTTTTTAAAAAAATAAAAACGTTACTGTAATCTACATTGCAGCACCTATCTGCTGCAATAGCAGATAGGGGTTGCAAAATCTGGTGACAGAGCCTCTTTAAAACGTTTGCAGAGATCCTGTAAGTTGTGAGGTGGGGCCTTCACTTCACCGATAGGACATGTTTTTCCAGCACATCCCACAATTTTTTTTGTTATTGCTCAATTGCATCTAACATAAAAAATAAAGTATATTTGCAAATAGTCTTGATTTAAAAATGTTCTACAATTTTGTGTCTACAGCTCCTATGCAGTCATGTGTCCCTATGGTTATAGACTACAAACAAATCCTGTTAAGGCTTTATTTGTAGTATCTAACTGTGCAGACCACCATTACCGATTGTTTGCCACTTTACACATGCACACTATGGGTTTTCTCTAAATTTTTGTGAAAAGGTGTTGTAAAGGATCTGCCAGGCACAGCTTCTGTGTCGACGCCCGTGTTAATCAGTCTGCATCTGTTCCTAGGTCTGATAGTGACTCGATTTGCTACCACTCAGGCTGGTAGGCTGAGGAGTGAGAGAACCTATCCCAGCCTGACCAGACGGTTCTAACTCCCGCCCGTGGTCTATTTATACCTTAATTTACTGCTTGTCCTTTGCCTGTGATTCTCTTGTTTCCTGGCTCTGCTGTTCCTGCTTTACCATTGACCTCTGCTTCATATTGACCCTGCTTGTCTGACTATTCTCCTGTTGTGCTTTTGTCACTGCGTACTCTCCTGCTTTGACTCGGCTCGTCCACTACTCTTGTTGCTCACGGTGTTGCCGTGGGCAACTGCCCCTCTTCCCTTTACTTCTGTGTTCCCTTGTCTTGTTTTGTCTGTCGTGCACATAGTGAGCGTAGGGACCGTCGCCCAGTTGTACGCCGTCGCCTACGACGGGCTGTGCAAGTAGGCAGGGACTGAGTGGCGGGTAGATTAGGGCTCACCTGTCCATCTCCCTACCCCGACATTACATAATCACAGGCCCATTTACCTTTTCTACCCTGGTTCCTACACAACTATGGACCCCCTTGAGGCCCTGGCTCAGCAAATGCAGGGTCTCTCCCTACAGGTCCAAGCCCTGGCTCAGAGGTGCAACCAGCGTGATGCTACCCAGGTAGTGCCCTCCACCTCACCTCTTGAACCCCACCTCATGTTGCCTGACCGGTTCTCAGGGGACCGGAAGACTTTTTTCTCCTTTCGGGAGAGTTGTAGGCTCTATTTCCATTTAAGGCCCCACTCCTCAGGTTCTGAGAGCCAGTAAGTGGGTATAATTATGTCCCGGCTCCAGGACGGCCCCCAGGAATGGGCCTTCTCCTTGGCTCCTGACGCCCCTGAACTTTCCTCTGTTGACCTTTTTTTTTCTGCTCTCGGGCTCATCTATGACGAGACTGTCAAGACTGCCTTTGCCGAGAGTCAGCTGGTGACCTTACGTCAGGGTAAGAGACCCGTTCTGACTTTAGGAAGTGGTGTGTAGCTTCTCGGTGGAATGACCTTGCCTTGAGGTGCCAGTTTAGATTGGGTCTGTTGAACGCCCTGAAAGACCTGTTAGTTAGCTATCCCTCTTCTGACTCTCTACATCAGGTTATGGCTTTAGCGGTACGTCTTGACCGACGTCTCAGGGAACGACGACTTGAACGTTTTTGTGCCTTCTCCTCTGGCCCCCCTATGATGGCTCCCGAGGTTCCGTTGCTTCGTTCTTCCACGGAAAACTCGGATGAACCAATGAAACTCAGGGCCTTCGTGTCTCCCCAACAACGCAGAGAAGTCCGCAGGAAGAATGGTCTCTGCTTCTACTGTGGGGATGACAAGCATCAAGTGAACGACTGTCCTAGGCGTAAGAATAAGCAGTCGGAAAACTTCCGCGCCTAAGTGACCATCAGGGAGGTCGCTTGGGCGCACAGGTATTTCCCGTAAATATGAAACCTAATAAGATCTTGCTTCCCTTTCAGGTCTCTTTTGAGGGCAGGTCTGCCACCGGCAGTGCCTTCGTGGATTCAGGGTCTTCTGCTAATATTATGTCTGTGGAATTTGCTATGTCTCTAGCTATGCCATTGATTGATTTGCCTAAACCTGTCCCGGTAGTGGGTATCGACTTCACCCCACTTGCTAATGGTTATTTTACGCAGCATTAGATCCGTTTAGACGTCGTCTTTTTTTTTTTTTAGCGCCGTGTGAACATGCCCTAAGGCCTAGTGCACACTTCAGTCTTTTTCTTCAGGGTGCTAGCCATTTTTCTGACGGCTAGCACCCTGACCCATTCATTTAAATGGGGCCATGCCCACTTCAGTTTTTTTTTACGGTCCCGTTGCTCCGTTCCGACAAAAGTAGAGCATGTCCTACTTTGGTCTGAGATTCCGTGACCGTGAGGCCCATGCAAGTCAATGGGGCCGTCAAAAAAACTGAAGGCACATGGAAGGCATCCGTGTGTGACGGAGCCGTTGCCTAGCAGCGGCCGGGCATGCAGAAGTACATTACAGATATATTACACTAATCGGCAGTCACTTGTGTCTATCAATCACTGATAGAGAGAAGAGGCTGCTGATTACAAATAAAATAAAAAGCAGTTCATACGTACCCCGGTCGTTGTCTTGGTGACGAGTCCCTCTTCTTCCTCTATGTTTTTTTTAAAAAATAAAATGTTAACGAGGGTCTTGTGGAGGAAACCGCAAACATGTTGAAAAAGACCCTGTGAGGGTGGAAACGTTGCAGGTGATGAGTTGGTGAATTAAAGACAAATTGTCCTACTGGAGTGCTGTGGTTTCCTTCTCTTTATTTGAATCTGCTATTTCCCCTGGACTGAGACTATCTTCTGCAAGCACTCCCCTGAAGTTGGAATTTCTATGTGGTCCATATGGTTTGGTTGCTGGTTGTGCTGCTGATATTTATTTTCTCGGTCTTGTGGAGGAGTTATTTCAATAAAAATATTTTCTTATGTCTCTGTGTTTCTTTAATACTTTATTAGCACCTTAGTAATGGCAGTTGTCTGTATGACCACATCCATTACTAAGGCGGGGCTTAGTGTTAGCCAGTAAATAAGCTAGCACTAACCCCCCATTATTACCCCGGTACCTACCGCCACCAGGGGTATCGGAAAGAGCTGGGTATATTCCAGTACCCAACCATCTAGAGTGATGGCTGGGCACTGGGGCGGCCGCAGGCTGGTAATCTGAGGCTGGGAAGGACCAAAAACCGTGGAAAATGGAAATGTATGGACTTCATGTGCCACCATACAGTCTGCTGCAGATCCTTCTCACCATGTTGCAGTTTACATACTCTTATCTGCTGCTCAACTGTCTTCTTCACAATGTGGATCCATCCCACCACAGATAAGTTTGTGCCCCATCAGGCGTGTGAACCCTGGTAATGCTAGGCTGCGGCTGCTTTATTGTATTTGGCTGATTATGAAAAATGGGGGAGACCCCATGTTGTTTTTGTCAATTATTGATTTATTTATTTTTTTAAAAACGACATGGGGTCCCTCCCATTTTTTCATAATCAGCTAGATACAATAAAGCAGCCACAGTCTAGCATTACCAGGGAGGGAAGGGCCACGTTTTTTCCCCCAGCCTCATAATACCAGCTTGTGGCCGCTCTAGTGCCCGACTGTCGCTACAGATTGTCGGGTACTGGATTGTACCCGGCTCTTCCCGATACCACTGGTGGCGGTTGGTACTGGGGTAATAATGGGGGTTAGTGCTAGCCCCAAGTCCCTTGTTAACCATTTTATTTAAAAAACAAAACGTAGAACATCCCAGTAGTCCAGTGAATCTACGATGTAGTCCAATAGGTCCAGCGGAACCTGCAAAACAAAAAAATAAAGTTAGCAATATCACACACACACACCCACCCACCAAAAGCATCCACCACCCCCACACAAGCACTCCCTAACCCCACAAGCACCCTTAAATCCCCGCACGCACCCCCATGCACACCCACAATCCCACACACAGGCACCCACTCACACCCTCTCCCTCAACCCCACGAGCACCCCACCCACGTACCCCCAACTTCAAAAACACACAGACCCCCAAGCAAGCACGCACACACACATCTTACCTGCCGTGCGGCCGGTCTTCTACAAAATGGCACCGGCTTTCTCCCTATGCTGGTCGCCGTGAACTTCGCATGCCACAGAACGTGCGCAGGTCAGTCAGAACCGCAGAAGTATAGGATATAGAGTCTGTTCCCGACTCTATTTGCTATGCCCTGTAGCTGCCATATTGCAACTGTGTATGTGTCGTGAAGAGACACATACACAGATGAAATAAAAAATGTCAGCCCCCATAAAAATGAAAAAGTTTAAATTAAAAAATGTATGTGAAGAAATAAATGAAATTAAATATTTAAATAAATAAAAACACAAAATAATAATAACAATTTTTTATGACACACTTCCTTTAAATCATATTTTCACTTTCACAGTTTACGCACAAAATTAAGCTGCATAAAAAGTTAAGTAAATCCCCCTTCTCATAACCAGCACTTCTGTCATGACTTCCTTTGGCATAAAACAAAAATGCCAGAGGGAAAATTGTGACAAAACGAATCCCATAGTTCCCTATGGGAACAGTTGTGTGTGCAATGGCATTAGTTGTTATGCTGGACCTCTTTCTGAGCCAGACAGAAAAATGTTGCATGCAGCATTTCTCTGTCCAACTATGGAAGCCGAACCAGTGAAAAAGGTATAAAACTTTGGCAGGGGGGAGTGAACATACCACACTTGAGGGGATACAACATTGCTAGTCTTTTCCGGCATGTCCTGGACTGGATACATAAAACAAACCACTACTCCAATCATGACTTAGAATCAGCACTGGCAGGAAAATGGGATCTACGAGCTTTATTGCACACAAAACTTGCAAATCTCCCGCACAGAGTTAAATCTTCAGTTATATTACGTGACACTATAATGTGCTGGAAAGAGGTGAGGAAAAAGCAGGGTCTCTCTTTTCAATTGTCGAAATACTTACCCCTATGGTCGCATATACAATTCCCGGCAGGGATGTCCAGTAGCCTATTTAGGACATGGAAGCAAAATGGGGTAGCCGCAGTGAAACATCTGTTGCATGCGACGGAGCCGAGATTGAAGACGTTGCTAGAATTGGGCAGTGAATATGGGATCCCACAAACGCATTTTCTGCAATATATGCAGGTTAGAACGTTCTGTACAAAGCTGGTGGGAAACTTAGAAAAGGAAATTGTTGATAATCCATTTGACACACTAGTGGGAGAAGAGCCACATAGGAAGTCTCTATCGATATTATATCAGACAATGAAAGATATTTATGTGCAAGTAGGGAAAAAAAATCAATTTCCATACTGGAGTATTTTTAAAACACCAGAGATAAATGAGCAAATACTAGAGGGGTGGAAAACAGTGAGGAAGCATGTTATAAATGAAGTGTGGAGAGAGACGCAATTCAGGCTGATGCATGCAGCCATTTATGCTTTTAACATACCGCCAAGCGCCAGAGAGCCAGATCGGTTACATTCCTGTCCAAAGTGTGCCCAGCCACGTACGGATCTATATCATGGTATTTGGTTGTGTTCTGCCACTCAGGGATATTGGTTAGAAATACTAAGATACATTAGGAAGCTCTGGGAAGGATCTATACCACTGAATCCTACACTTCTGTTATTTCATTCATCAGCGTCAGTAGACACTGAAGTGGAAGGGGCCTTGCAACGCATACCTCCGCTAGTACACATAATAATACTTATAGCCAAAAGGTGTATTCTGAAAAATTGGCTGGAAACTAATGCACCGACACTGGAACAACTAATTCAACAACTACAAAAATACCTATATTCAGATAGGAATGAGGCCTTGTTGCACAAAGAGCGACAAACTGCAAAATTCTTCAAAAAATGGAAACAGTTCTTGGTACAGATGTCTGTCACAGATATAGAAAAAATGATGGAAGGTTTCCAGCACACTAAATGGTACCTTTCCGAAGACATTAAGGGGACCTTGGGGAAACTGAAGGTTACAATGCCAAGGCATTAGACAGAAGCACATAGGATAGAGACATGAACAGGGATAGGAGAAGAAGAGTGAGACAAGATACTAATTAGAATACCACAGTTGTTGGGTTAAAGGTTAACAAGTTTATTGTATAATCTGCATTTGAAGTCATACTGCATTTCCAATGTAATTGATTGTGAGTTTTAATACATGTAATGATATGTATAAATATGTAATTTCAACAGGGTATGGGCAATGTCATACCTTGTTTCTTGTAAATGCACAGAAATATTTATAAGGAAAAAAGCTCAATAAAAAAGAAGTTAAAAAAAAGAAAAAAAAAAAAGGTATAAAACTTTGTCATAAGTTATGTCTGGCTCAGGCATAAAATAACTGGCCGGACACAACTGATATATGTGATCCATACAAATTTTGTAAATAAATAGCATAAGGGCCAGTTCCCACTGAGTTTTTTTAATATGTTTTTTGATGCGGAAAACACATTGGAAAACGAGCCAAAAAAGTCTGAAAACGCCTCCCATTGATTTCAATGGGAGGCGGACGCATTTTTTTTCCTCGCGAGCAGTAGAAATGGCTTGGGGAAAAAGAAGCGACATGCCCTATCTTAGCCCGTTTACGTCTTTGACCTCCCATTGAAATATGGGAGGCAAAGAAAGTGTTTTTCGCTGCATTTTTGCCCACGGCGCTCAATGGCCACGGGCTAAAAACGCAGCGAAAAACGCGGCAAACAACGTTGCAGGCAGATCAAAATTTACCTCAAAATTCCAGACCGAATTTTGAGGCAGAATTTTCTGCCTGCAAAAAACTCAGTGTGAACATACCCTTACTTATCTGTTACTGATTCTGAGTTACAGCCTGTTTCGTAGCCTAGAGTTGCATTTGCAATTCTACAGACATGAAATCTCACAGAATTCGTTGCTGACTCAATGTCTACACAGAGCTTGCTGTGGTGATCTAAATTCTGCAAAGTGTAGCCCTTATACGAGACACTGCACAGTAAAATAACCTTGAAAATGGTGTTTAAAGGTCAAATCACCAACCCCTGGTTAAATATATTGCAAAAAGTTTTACATTAAAAAAAAAAGTTTAGAGAAGAAGTGCACTTTGAAGGGGTTTTCCTACAATTGACATTCATCACATATTCACAAGATAGGTGATAAATGTGGGATCACTGGGGGCCCCACCTCTGAACGATCGCAGTGAGGAGATTGTTGAATGGAGCAGTGGTAAAGCATGCATGGTGCCACTCTATTCAAACTCTATGGGACTGATTCTGTCAGTCCCATAAACATAAAATTTAGCGGCAGGGTGCATGCTTGGCGGCCACTTCATTCAAGCTCTTCGTCACTGCAATGAAAAGGAACGGGGGGCTCTAGACCCCGTTCTAGTGTTTGGTGGTGTTCCCAGGGGTGAGGACCCCAGAGATCAGACATTTACCACCTATCCTGTAGATACATGTAAACAAAAAAAAAAAAACCTTCTTTGTGTCTTATGTAGCCTGTAGATAGGTGATAGATGTCAATTGTGGGAAAACCGCTCCAATGGTATTGTAAATTATATACAATATTTGGAATAGTCAAAGAGGGGCGCTGTACTTTTTACATGCATTTATAATTATACACAATGGGGCAGGTTTACTAATGTGATTGTGCCTAGGCCTTGACGTAAAAATTCAAAAAGAACATATGTTTGCACCTCTCTAAACAATTTTCAAAATGAGGTGTGGCTTGAATGTGCTAAAATTTTGCATAATAAAACGCTTGTAAACTAAGCCAACCAAGAGGTGGTATAAGGAAAAGTGTCTAACATGTCTAGCAAAATGCGCCAATTTTGTCATACAATGTGCGCCATCATGATAAATTTGGCACCACATGGTCTAAGTTTACGCTGTCTGAATCTTAGACAGCATTAGTAAATCTGTCCTAACGGGCCTCATGTATAAAAACTGTCTATCTAAAAAAACTTTCCTTGTCACCCAGAGTAACCAACCAGACCTCAGCCGTATGGAATTAAAAACATTGTAGGCCCTGAACAGTCCTTAAGCCATGACCACATATGGCACATACTCTTTCCTACAAATACCCTAACACATCTATTTTGGATAACTGACTATTATTGAAATGAAACATAATACACAAAATAATCAAGAACATGAGGGATAGAATAAGGACATAGGGGCAATTATTCATGCTCATTGGCGTCGTATTCGTAATATTGCTCGTTTGGTCTCACGTAACGCTTTTCCTTCCCAAAATTTGAAATAGGACTATTTCAGTCTGTCCCCATTGTTCACAGTTAAAGTGTACCTCTAATGACATTGCCGAAAAATTATTTTTGCACAGCGGAATAGAGCCTTTCACTACAATTCCAATGATACCTATATTATGCAGATAGCTACTTCCTAGCCCGAGATCCAGCCACAATACATGTCAGACAGTAAAAGTAAAGTCTTCTCTTGCTGCATATTGAAATGGACGGGCACTTGCTGATTGTGATATCCCCTAAAGGAATTGAAGCCAGAGCTTGTACCCATATATCCCAGGATGCTTAGCTTTTAACTCATGGGCCCCGATGCAAAAGTTCTTATTGCCCCCCCGCCCCCCGCAAACTTCTCATGACTGACAGGCCGCAGCTTTCAGTTGCATCGCTGGGTCTCCCAAGTGACCCAACAATTCAGCACTGGCAGCCAGGGGCGTGACTAAGGTCTTAAAATGTCAGGGGAAATAGCCCCAATACATATGTCTCCCCCCCCCCCCCAAGAAAGTGTGTGTGTGTGTTGTAAGGGATTAGGTAGCGGGACAGTCGTCTCCTGGGCTAGACGGGCACTCGGTATCAAACACGCCAGTAAATTTCAGTCCGCACAGCAGAGATGTGATACTACTGGCCTCAGCCAGTTTTATTTTTGGGTTGTACATAAATTACAAGAAAACGTACAAAAGAAAACTCTATGCCTGTCCGGCACTAACTATACAGTCAGGTATCCTAACTAACACAGTGCAGGCCTAATGCCTGGCACCATAAACCATGCAGACCATACAATCTGTTATGAATGCAGTCTATTTCGCTCTCACAAGCTCCTCTCCCCAGGCTGAGCGAGAGTGTGACTGAACTGCAGCCTTTTTAAAGGGCTATCACACCTGACCCCTGATTAATACCTAGCCAGCCCAAGACCAGGACTGTGTGGATGGAGTGGGGAGCCACCCATCTCCCCCTTCTCCAACAACCAGCCCCTTTTTCCAGGTTTTAGATAGAAGACAGAAATCTTGGGGAAATATAAACCCCATCCACAACCTCTCCACATGGTCTGTCACAGTGTATATGTGTGTATAGGAGACGGCATATCTATAGCACTACGACCCTATAAACTATTAGGATTAGATACAGGGCCCAGATCGCTGACATTGCGGCTCCACCGCTGGACCCAGGAAAAGTAAGAATAATAATTGTTTTGCTTCTTTTTTAAAACATTTTTATTGACAAATTTTGTTGTTAACAGGCAAAAAGATCACATAGAATGTGCTTCATAGTTGAGCAACATTTAAATGACAAAATAAAAAACTGAAAAAATCATGGCATATAACCAGTTTCGCATAATAATAGAAAAACAGTACTTCCCCCTACCTCATATCACGACTTTGGCAAATATAATTAAACAGCACATAGAATTAATCAGAGCTAATGAGAGCTAATGATCCCCCAGCAATCTCCTATCAAGATATGAGGTGTAACACCCCCAGAGTGCCTTTCAGAAGTTCCTTATGGTACCAGGCGGTCTGACTAAATGGCGTAACAATCTCCGCTATCTCAACAGCTGTACATTGTGATTCAACAAAGATTCGCCACTTAGTAAATAGTTTCTCAGCTCCCAAATCTTTCTGTCTTTCTGCCTCTACACGTTCCAAACCTAATAACCTTTTCAAGTGTAACACGATCATGTCAATACCGGGTGTGTCAGTGTCCATCCATTTAGAGAGAAGACATCTTAAGGCCACCATTAAAATTGTGTGCATCAGGGAGGGAGGAGATCTCGTCTCCCGACTGCCTTCCTCTTCTGGTGGTCTCGCCTGGTGGAACAACAGTGAATGGGGCGTTATAGGAAGATTCGACTTCCAATGATCTAAGACATATGTGTGCACCATCAACCAGTATCATTTGGTATAAGCGCAACTCCATATTCCATGCCAAAGATTCGTCAATAGGGCAGGCAGTGATACGATCTGGGAATGAGAAGGTAAGATATCAAAGCCATATATTGCTGAATGCATTAACTTTAAGTAGGTTTCCCTCCATCTCTCATTCAATACGACCTTCCGTATCGTCTCCCAACCTTCCAATATGATCTCTCCTATGTCCGGATCCTGAGTCCACCTTCCCCAAGCTTTGAACATAGATCTGGGACGTATTCGTAGAAAGCAGTTGTTAAGTGCTCTATACAGTACCGAAATAGTCACCCTATGAGACGTTGGACCTATTAGATATATTTCCTAACCTAGATGTACAAAATGATCGCACTTGGAGAAAATTACCCTCTGAGGACCTTAGTTTGGCCATTATTTCAGACGCGGTAAGCCATCTCTTGTCTTCTACATGTATAAGGCCACCTGCGCATTTGACCCCTTCTGAATCCCAAGAGGTAAAAATACAACTTCTCTCCACTCCCGGCAAAAATTCTGGATGCCCCCATAAAGGCATATGTTTAGATATTATGTGAGGCAGGCCAAAGAGTTTACGAACCGCTTTCCAAGCTAGGAATGTATCCCTCAACATAATGGAGATTTTGAGACGATACGGACGTGAAGCAACTTTACAATGTAATAAGGCTTTCAATTTCCAGGGTGAGGCATACCCCGCTTCCAGGTCTAAATTGGAATAATGGCTAGATTCATGAAGCAAATCTACTACATGGCGAAAGAGACGTATCACATTATAACCCCGTACATTAGGGAACTTTATTCACCCATCATTTTTACCTAGCATTAGTTTAGTGAGTGCAATGCAAGGCGTCTTGCCTGCACAAATAAATTTTGTAAATGCGGAATTTAGTTTGGAAACAGCGGGAGCGTTTTGAAGTGGTATAGAAGTCTAGGGAAACTGATCATCTTGATCAGATGGCGTCTACCCAACAGGGACAACGGTAGCTGGCGCCATCTCGTGAGTTCTGCCTGTATTTTTTTGAAGGAGCGGTAGCTAGTTAAGGCTGTACAGGTGTTCAGGTAACTTCCCTATCTTAATGCCCAAATATGTAATACATTTCCGAGCCGGGTATATCCCACACCCCAGGGACTGCCAGAAGGTTCTAGGTAATGGTTGTCCTAATTCCAAAAGTTAACTTTTAGTGACATTGACTCTGTACCCCGAGCATTGCCCAATTTCATGTAGAAAACGAAATACAGGTAGTAAATGCGCCTGGGGATTTGACAGAAAAAGTATGACATCATTAGCAAACAAGGCTATCTTAACTTCCGAAGACCCCACCTGTATGCCACTAAACAATGTATATTCCTCTAAAGACCTAGCCATAGGTTCCAATGCTAAATTAAATAGTAGGGGGCAACCCTGACGGGTCCCTTTATATAGTTGAAAGGGGGCTGACAGAAACCCTGGGGTATGGATACAAGCTTGGGGATTAGCATAAACACCCTTCAAAAAGATCCTAAAGGCTCCCTGGATATGCATCCTGTCAAGCTCCATCCCCAGCCATTCCCACTGTATGTTATCAAAAGCCTTCCTGCGTCCAACGCCAAGAGCATCGGTCGGGTACCTGGCTGGGGATCATGCCCAACTGCCTCTAACACTGTCAACACCTTTCGCAGATTTGCCACTGCTGCTCTACCCCTAACAAATCCAACCTGGGATCATCCCACCAATGCAGGCAGATATACAGCCAAGCGGTTTGCTAAAATTTTGGGTAGTAGTTTCTGGTCTTGGTGTATTAGCGATATAGGTGGATAGGACCCCGGGGCAAGAGGATCTTTCCATTTTTTGGGCAGCACCTTGATATGTGCTATTTTGGCCTAATCTAAGTAAGGCGTTATAATAATCCACCAAAACAGGGCTAACTTCATCCCTTAGGGATTTAAAAAATTCCCCCGTATACCCATCCGGCTCCGGGGCTTTCCCATTAGATAGGGTCCTTAATTTCCCACAATGTGACGTCTGTATTTAATATGTCACACTGATCCTGAGTGAGTCCGGCCAAGTGATAACATTCAAAAGAACTACCGGTTAACTGGCCTACAGCATCCGGAAAAGCTACCCCGTAGGATGAAATGGCATTGTAAATCCTTCAAGACGGAGATCGGGTTCGGTCTGTCTCTCGGCTGTCTCTGTGGTTTAGAAGAGTCCGCTCTTCTCCTTGACCCTTCTCTATGGGTATTGCCAGGTGTGGAAAGGAAAGCCTCTATTGGTATCAGATGGCGGGTGATTTCTCGGGTCCGGCCCCACTCTGTGCGCCATTTCCACCCGGCACGGATGTTGTAAACTTAGGGCTTCCGGCAAGGCCCTCTCACAAAGACGTTGTAAATCAGAAGGAACAACTGTCTATTTCAGCCCCACAATTCTGAAATTACTCCTCCTGGCTCGGTTTTCCAGATCCTCCACCTTGTCTCCCAACTGAGTAGTATTAGACAAAACCGCTTTTAGCGTAGTTTGCAAGCTCTCATTTTCATCTTCTAACAACGTTTTATTCTGTTCTAATTCACCTGTTCTGGAGGTGAGTTGTACCAGCTCCGCATGCATGCGGTTAAGAGAAGTTTGTACCGTTTTTTTCTAGCGCTTTTTGGAGGTCAGGAGCTATCCTTTTAGCTACTTCATGTGCCAGGGCCACATAATCAACAGGTACAGGGGCAGTCATAAGCTCTGCACTAAATACAGATGGGGATTGTGGTTGTTGCAGATCGTCCTCCTGCGAGTAGAGTACAGCGGGGGAGAAGTGGTGGGAATCACCGCCATCTTACCTCCCTTCTCAGTGGCTGGCTCTGTGTCCTCCAAGGCTGGTTTCTGTGCACTAAGGAGGAGGTATCTCTCCATGCAGAGGCAGTGCTGGAGACGTCCCTGTGTGCGGGGCCGGTGTCTGTGACACGATGTTTGCCGCCGGAGCGGCTATTGCAGGCTTTCAGGCTGGTCGGGAGCGGGAGCTCAGTCACACGCGTCCTGCATCACCAGCGCCGGAACCGGAAGTCTTGTTTTGCTTCTTTATGTGTTACAAATTATTTTTGTGTGTTACTGTTATTTTACAGGTTCGATCGTTGGACTACGTCGGATTCGAGGACTACTTCAATGACAGTGTTTTTTTTATTCTTAATAAAATGGTTAATGAGTATTGTGTGGTTTTTTTTATGTCAATAAAATATTTTTTCTATGTCCTTGTATTTTTTTAAACTTTATTACTACCACCTTAGTAAAGGCTGCTGGCTGATTGACAGCATCCATTACTAAGGCAGGGCTTAATGTTATGCCGGTGCAGAGGCTAACACTAACCCTCATTATTACCCTGGTACCCACTGCCACCAGCGGTACTGGGAAGAGCCGGGTACGAACCAGTACCCGACCATCTGTAGTGATGGTCGTGCACTGGGGCGGCTGCAGGCTGGTAGTATTAGGCTGGGAAAAGCCAAAAATAGTGGCCTGTCCCACCCTGGTAATGCTAGCCTGCTGCTGCTGCTTCTGCTGTTGCTGCTGTGTTGTATCTGGCTGGTTCTGAAAAAACATTGTTCTTTCCAAATATTATTTATTTGTTTTTTTTGTTTTGTTTTTTATTTATTTTTTTTAATTAAGTGCGCTTTTCATAACCAGCCAGATAGAATAAAGCAGCAGCAGGTTAGCATTACCCTGGGGCGGGGGGGATGGGGGGCGCTGTTTCTGGTCTTTCCCAGCCTGATAATATCAGCCTGCAGGCGCCCCAGTATCCGACAATCACTACAGATGGTCAAGTCCTGGATCGCACCCGGCTCATCCCGGCACCCCTGGTGGCTGTGGGTAATAATGGGGTAATGGGGGTTAGTGTTAGCCTCTGCACCGGCTAACACTAAGCCCCGCCTTAGTAATGGACGCTGTCAATCAGTCATTGGCCATTACTAAGGCGGTAGTAATAAAGTTGAAAAAAAACACAAAGATATAGAAAAAATATTTTATTGAAATAAAAAACACACACAACCCTCATTAACCATTTTATTGATAATAAAAAAAACGTCAACGAAGTAGTCCTCGAATCCGACGTAGTCCAACGACCGAACCTGTAAAAAAACATAAACACAAAAAAAACGATTAGTAACACATGTGGTAGGCTTAGATACAGGGCCCATGTGTGATACTGTCTGTTGGACCCTGTATCTAAGCCTACCACAAGGTAGGCTTAGTTACAGGGTCCAGCAGACAGTAATTTTATACAGTATAAGTAAGAGGTAGGAGGCAGCCGAAGCTTGTAAGAGACCGGGTTAATTTGTAGCAGAATCTCGAAGGGTCCGAGGAACCTGGGAGCAAATTTGCAAGACGGCACCCTCAGCCGGATATTCCTGGAAAACAGCCAGACCTTCGTACCTGGAAGAAACTAAGGAGGCTCTCATCTTCTAGTGTCTGCCTTTCTCTTCATGTTGTCCACCGCCAGCAGAATAGAAGATCGGGTCTGTTGCCATATCTGCAGAAAGTCCCTGAAAGTAGAGTCAGCTGCAGGCACCTGGGACATAGTAGAGACAGGAAGAGGTATTCGATGATGTTGGCTGTAGATGATGAAGAACGGACCAGAGGTGGTAGACTCACTAGTATGGTTATTATAGGAGAACTCAGCCCACGGGAGCAGCTGCACCCAGTCATCATGCCGCCTGGAAACAAAGTGCCGCAGATAGTTCTCCATAGTCTGGTTAACCCTCTCGACTTGGCCATTGGACTGGGGATGATAGGCTGAGGAGAAGTCCAACTTTACATGAGGAGGCCGCAGAGTGCTCTCCAGAACTTCTAAGTGAACTGGACCCCTCGTTCCGAGACAATATGCAGGGGCAAGCCGTGCAGACGGAAGATGTGTTGAACGAAGAGGTCAGCCAGTCGAGCAGCAGAAGGCAGGCCAGTCAGGGGAACAAAATGAGCCATTTTGGAAAATCGATACACCACCACCCAGATAACACTGCACCCAGCAGAGGGAGGCTGATCCGTGACAAAGTCCATCGCAACATGCCGCCAGGGGGCATCGGGCACAGGCAGTGACTGAAGCAGACCAACTGGGCAACTTTATTTGCTGCGCATACCGTACAGGAGGAGACAAAGTCCATGACGTCTTTGGGCAGCGTGGGCCACCAGAACTGACGGGCAATTAGGTCTTAGGTCTTACGAGCACCCGCGTGACCTGCCAGCTTGGAACTGTGACCCCAGCGAAGGATTCTTCCTCTGTCTGCCAGATGTACAAAAGTCCTTCCCGGAGGAATGTCTCTAACTTGCAGAGGGTTAACAGAGTAGATGCAGGAAGGATCAATAATATTCTATGGGGACTCCACAGTGTCCTCTGTCTCTAATGACCTAGACAAGGCATCGGCCCTCACATTCTTGTTGGCAGGTCGGTAGTGGAGCTTGAACCGGAACCGGGCAAGGAGCAGCGACCTCCTGGCTTGACGAGGATTCAGCCATTGAGCTGTCTGAAGATAGGTCAGGTTCTTGTGGTCCGTAAAGACCAGGATAGGATGACCTGCGCCGTCCAGTAGGTGTCTCCACTCCTGCAGGGCTAGCTTTATGGCCAGTAACTCCCGATCCCCAATCGAGTAGTTGCGTTCTGCGGAAGAAAACAGCTTAGAATAGTAGCCACATACCACAGTCTTGACTTTCGAACCTCTCTGGAACAAAAGTGCACCAGCACCGACAGAGGAAGCGTACACCTCTAATGAAAACTGTAGGGATAAATCAGGGTGATGAAGAATAGAGGCTGACGTGAAGGCCTTTTTGAAGGTTTTAAATGTTGCTTCTGCTTCCGGAGTCCACACCTTGGCATGCATGCCCCTTTTAGCGAGGGTAGAGATGGGAGCTGTCAATGAAGAGAAGTTGGGGATGAACAGCCGGTAGAAGTTTGGCGAATCCCAGGAAGCGTTGTATGGCCCTTAATCCTTGGGGACGTGGCCATTCCAGAACCGCCTTTACCTTCTCAGGGTCCATTTTGAGACCCTGATCGGAGATGATATAGCCCAGGAAGGATAGAGACTTTTTCTCAAACACGCTCTTCTCCAGCTTGGCATAAAGATGATTCAAAGCAACACCTGGCGGACATGACTCTGATGAGTTACAAGATCTGGGGAAAATATGTCATCGAGATACACCACAACATAGACATAGAGGAGATCACGAAAAATGTCATTGACAAATTCTTGAAACACTGCGGGGGTGTTACACAGGCCGAAGGGCATGACCAGGTATTCATAGTGACCGTCACGAGTATTAAATGCAGTCTTCCACTCTTCACCCTGACAAATCCGAATTAGATTGTAGGCCCTCCGCAGGTCTAGTTTAGAAAAAAAAATTGCCCCCCCGTATGCGATCAAATAGTTCTGAAATCAAAGGCAATGGGTGCCTGTTCTTCATCGGGATCTGGTTGAGGCCCCGGTAGTCAATGCAGGGTCAGAGGGATCCATCTTTCTTCTTGACAAAGAAAAACCCGGCTCCGGCCGGGGATGAGGATTTACGTATGAAACCCCTCTCCAGATTCTCCTTAATGTAGGCCGACATAGACTAGGTTTCAGGCAAGGAGAGAGTTTATACTCTACCCCGAGGAGGAGATGAATCAAGAACAAAGTCGATAGGACAATCATATGCTCAATGTGGTGGCAACGTCTCTGCTTCCTTCTTGTTTAAGACATCTGCAAACAGAGAGTAACAAGGAGGCAACCCTGCCAATGACTGATGCGGAGGTGACTGAGGCGGATGGATATGCCTCAGACAGAAGTCGAGACACTTGGTAACCCACTGAAGAACCTCTCTGGAGTTCCAATCCAGGACTGGGCGTGTAGACGGAGCCAAGGCAAACCCAGCAGCACGGGGTTGAGGGCCTTGGGCAGGACAAACAGGTAGATAAGCTCAGAGTGAAGAACCCCTACTAGCAGTCTCAACGGCTTGGTCACAGACAAAACAGGATCAGGCAATAGCAGTCCATCTACCGAAGCAACGATCAACGGCCTTTCCAGCAGAACAGTGGGCAACTGAAGGAGATCCACAAGGTCTTGGCAGATGAAATTGGCCGCAGAGCTAGAGTCCAGGCAGGCAGAGACTGGTTGGGGCCTCTTGCCAGCGATGATGGTCACAGGAATGAACAGTTTGGAGGAGAGTTCTCTATTAAATGCTGTGACGCCCAGGGTTGTCTCTCCAACCAATCCTAGGCGTTGGGGTTTTTTGGCCTCTGGGGACACAGACGCACGACATGGCCAGCGAGGCCCAATAAAGACAGAGTCCAGAAATGCACCTGCGCTGTTTCTCCTGAACGGACAGTTTAAACCGATCCACCTGCATCGGAACCTCGGGTGGTGCAGTAGAAGAAGGCAAGAGGGGTTGCTGGAAGTTGGGCACCAGTCTAGGAAGCCGTCTCTCCTGTCGAACCTCTTGTGATATCTCTCTGAGCCTTATGTCCACTCGAGTAGCAAGAAGAATCACGTTGTCCAAGGCAGACGGAAGATCTCGAGCAGCAAGTTCGTCCTTTATCTCGGGCGATAGGCCATGCCAGAAGGACGCTACCAACGCCTCATTGTTCCAGGACAGTTCTGCTGCCAGGGTCCGTAACTGGATGGTGTATTCACCCATGGAGGCGTCCTCCTGGCAAAGGTTAAAGATAGCAGTGGCTGCCGACGAGACTCGTCCAGGCTCCTCTAATACATTACGGAATAACCGCACAAACCCCTGGAAGTCTTGAGTCCCTGTCGTTCCCAGAGTGGGTTCGCCCACGCCAGGGCCTTGCCGGCAAGTAAAGATATAATAAAGCAATCCTGGCTCCATCCAAAGGAAATGCTCGGGCGTGCAGGGTGAAGTCTATATGGCATTGGTTCAGAAATCCCCTGCTTGTACTCGCGTTTCCATGGAAACAAGGTGGCAATGGCAGCGAGAACCGAGGATCCGATCCGGCGCTGCCAAGAGGTGTAACAGGAGGATCGATCGGAGGAGCTTGAATAGGAGCAGAGAAGGAAGCAGCTAGCGACCCTAGCTGCTGTGCTATGGAGTCTACTGCCACAAGAAGTTGATCCTGTCGTGCTTGCAGATCCTGCAGGTCCACTTGCATGGCTTGGGAGGGTGACATGCCCTTGAATTGACCAGCGGGGTCCATGGCCTGAGCTTACTGTCACTCCACATTACCTGAGGTAATGTAGACAGTAGCGGTGATTCAGGCTGAAGATAAGGCTCCGGCAGTACACGGACACCCGGCGGGGTGTGACACAGTAGATTCAGCGGAAGACACAACTTGACTTTCAACTCTAAGACGGCTCACAAGCACGGTAGCACGGGATACAGGGTACAGGCAGCAGGAACGGGTAACACTGGGAACTGGAAAACACTAGGAGACCATTTGCAAGACCAACTTTATGTAAACAACAAAGCTCAGGCAATGATCAAGAGGGCAGAGCCCTTTTTATAGTCCAGCAGTATTCTGGACTGATTGCACACTTCCTGCACTTCTCGGATCCAGGAAGTGAGTGCCGGCTTCTCACAGGAGGGAGACGCCGAAGAGAACTCACGTGTCCATGGCCGCGGCCGTCGGCGGGTAAGTCAGAACGACGGGCCGCGACCATAGACGTAACACTATTCAGACACAGTACATCACGTACAATTGTATGTTTGATAATAACAATATGTGAATAATTAAGCCAATTAAATGTATACACAGGACTTTAAATATACATTGAAGACTGATATCACATAGCAATAGAAAAAACCTCCGCTACGGGCGGCTGTAGGAGAAAATCTCCAATTGAGGAAATATATCTACACATATATAGAGAGATGAAAATTGATCAAACCACATGGACTATCTTTCCAGCAAGAAAAAGGAGAGCATGTTAGACCTGGCTGAGATGCATGGATGCTAAATGGTTTACATAAACCAAATTAAATTCTACTGAAAAGTATGTACAGTATATGCACTCAATACTTGGTGGGGGCTCCTTTTGCATTATTTACTGCATCAATGCGGCGTGGCATGGAGGCGATCAGCCTGTGGCACTGCTGAGGTGTTATGGAAGCCCAGGTTGCTTTAATAGCGGCCTTCAGCTCGTCTGCATTGTTGGGTCTAGTGTCTCTGGTATTCCTCTTGATAATACCCCATAGATTTTCTATGGGGTTTAGGTCAGGCGAGTTTGCTGGCCAATCAAGCACAGTGATACTGTGGTTATTAAACCAAGTATTGGTACTTTTGGCAGTGTGGGCAGGTGCCAAGTCCTGCTGGAAAATGAAATCAGCATCTCCATAAAGCTTGTCAGCAGAGGGAAGCATGAAGTGCTCAAAAATTTCCTGGTAGACGGCTGTGTTGACTCTGGACTTGATATAACACAGTGGACCACATATGCTTAACGACGGTTGTGTAGGGGTGTTTTATTTCAATAAAATATTTTTTCTGCGTGTCTGTGTTTTTAAAAAAAACGTTATTATTACTGCCTTAGTAATGGCCGCTGTCTGATTGACAGTGTCAATTACTAAGGCGGGCTTAGTGTTAGCCGGTGGAAAGGCTAACACTAAGCCCTCCGTTATTAACCCGGTACCCACCGCCACCAGGGGTACAGGGAAGAGCCAGGTATGATCCAGTACCCGACCATATGTAGTGATGGACGAGCAGTGGGGCGGCCGCAGGCTGGTTTAATTAGGCTGGGAAATCACAAAAACTGTGGGCCTTTCCTACCCTGGTAATGCTAGGCTGCTGCTATGTTGTATCTGGCTAGTTATGAAAAATGGGGGTGACCCCACGTAGTTTTTTTAAAGAAAATAAATAAGTTACTGAAAAAAAACTACGTGGGGTCCCCCTTCATTTTTCATAACCAGCCAAATACACCATAGCAGCAGCAGCCTAGCATTACCAGGATGGGAAAGACCACAGTGTTTGGACCTTCCTAGCCTAATAATACCAGCCTGTGGCCGCCTCAGTGCCCGACCATCACTTCAGACGGTTGGGTACTGGATTGTACCCGACTCTTCAAAGTAACCCTGGTGGCGGTTGGTACCAGGATAATAATGGGGGTTAGTGTTAGCATTTTCACTGGCCCCATCTTAGTAACTATACCACACGGTATACGTTTTTTTAACATGAGAGGCTATGGGTGGCAGATGCCACTGTATGGCATCTGTCACAGGTATACGTTAAACGTATACATCTGGGAGTTCCCGACATCATTGTCCATATAAGGACAATGATGTCAGGGGCTTCCTCAGAGTCTGAATCCCCAGGCAGTGCACTAGTAGAGACTCTATCCCAGGACTCCGGCCCTGGGAAACCTCCTGGTGTCACTGTCCATATATGGACAGTGATGTTAAGAGCAAAGCAGGAGTGCCAGGCAGAGCCCGGGACTCCGGCCCTGGGGTTGCCGCTGACATTACTGTCTATATATGGACAGTGATGTTAGGAGTAGAACAGGAGTCCCAGGCAGAGCGCTAATAGAGCTCTGCCCGGGACTCTGGATCTGGGGTTGCCCCTGACGTCACTGTCCATATATGGACAGTGATGTCAGGAGGAGAGAAAAGGTGTCCCAGGCAGAGCGCTTAAAGCTGCACTGTTTCGGGACTCTGACAATGGGGAAGTCCCTGACATCACTGTCCATATATGGACAGTGATGTTAGGAGCAGAGCAGGAGGCCCAGGCAGAGGGACTTCAGCTCTGGGGTTACCCCTGACATCACTGTATATATATGGACAGTGATGTTAGAGGCTTGCACAGAGCCAGTGTACCGGTATAAGCCACTATCCATATATGAACAATGATATTGGGAGCAGTGCTGAGAATAGGGACCAGAGTGAGGAGGACGGGAGCGCGTACGTCAACGTGGTGCCTTCCCGTCAGCCTCTGTTCTGCATAGAATCCGTAGCCAGCGTCTGATGTTGCTGGCTACGGATTCCAACTGACGAGTGGGGACAGACGAAGTAGAAGAGACGGAGGAGCAGCAAGACAGGGAAGAAGACTACAGAATAGCCGGCTAATGCTTGCAGTAAGCTAAATATAATATATTGAAACGTTTTTTTATTATGTTAAAAGGAACACATATAAAAAAGTTTTTTATATTTACAGGTACACTTTAAAAACAGATTTTATGCATATTATATGAAGCTGCTTTAAAAAACAAACATACACTCCTCAACATTGAAATTGCAACACCAAAAAGGGCAGGCTAAGGTTAAGCAAATCGAGGAAGTAGCAGTTGTCCCGAAGATCTGTAAATTATCAAATTTTTAAGCACCTAGCTCCAATCTGGGGCATGTGGGAGGGGTATAAAAGCCAGATTGAAAGCAAAGATTTTTATCTACATGAAATCTCTAAAATTGGATAAAGTGGTGTGGGATGATTGTGCGATGCCTCCTGTTCATTAACACGCTAGTTATTGCCACTTGTCACAAACTGGGAGGGACAGAATCCTAGAACTGAGATACCTTGGTTTATCACTCCGGCAGATCGCTATGTACCTAGGTCGAGATGCCAGCACTATTTAACGTTGCATGTCCCGCAGGTTGGAGAACAACAGCGAACGGGAATAAAAGCAAGGGGTGCGCAGAGGCGAACCTCTGCACAGACAGATCATCTGATTGGAAGAATGGTGCGTAGTGATCCATTCTGTACTGCAAGTGAAATTGGACGTCACATCCAAAGCCTAGGGCGGCAACCAGTGACAACACAAACCATGAGAAGGCGTTTGCATGACATTGGACTACGAGCCAGACGTCCAGCTGCGGGTATTCCATTGACCACACACCACTGCTCTCAAAGGCTATCATGGTGCACAGCACAGCAAGATTGCAATGGAGGCTGTAATGGAGGTCTATCCTCTTCAGCGATGAGTCCTGCTTTTGTCTCGGATGCAATGATAGCCGGAGATAGGTCTGGAGACTATAATTGTTATATACTGCTATTTTTATGATTGTTATAAGATTTATAAAAATTAAATAAACAAAAAAATCATTTTACACAATGTCTTTTTAAACATCAAAAACATTTTTCTTTACTTTTAGCATATAGAGTTTCAACTTTTTAGAAAGTTTTATGGCACTTTATATATAAATTCCACTAGAGGGAAAGAAATGTCTTGCCTGAAGTACAGTACATACACATCATTTTTGACACAGCTTAATTGGCAACAGATAGTATCGAAGTATGTTAAAATATTGTGTCGTATGGATCTATCTTGATGGAAATAATTGTGTCAATGATTATTTTTTTATATGCTATAATGTCTGACACAATTATGTAATTTCTCTGGTTCACAATAATTTATATGAGAGCGCCTATTTTCTGATGCATATGTTTAATTTTTGTCATGTAGTTTGTCATACAATTTGGCACGTGGAGATAGAGAGGGTCATGATTGAAGATTGGCGTATCAGTTGAGCTGCGCGACCAATCCGAGGGTACTGTATAGTGTAAACTGTTTTCCCCTGAAGAGCGCATGACTGTTGGGAAATATTGCCCACCCTGTTGAACATTGGCAAGTCTCAGCTGGTGTTGATCACCACCACTTTTCAAGCATATGTAGCATTCATGCCTAAGAAGACTGGCGCAGTTGCATTGATGCATGATCTCCAATGTGATCAGGGTAAAGGATCAGCAAATTATTATTAAAAGTTTGTAATGGCAGCACCCTAAACTCAGTACAATTATGTGCTTTTATGTGATGAGGTGGACTATGAGCCCCAAAAGCTTTGGGGTCCATTTTCAATTGCTATCTCTGCAACCCCTATAGTACATTCTTGTCTATTTAACCGAAGTAGTACTTTTTCCACTTCTATGACATTTCCTCATCCCGTGTCACACACTTCTCTCTCCAGGAGCATACATAGAAGAGAGGGGGTCCCATAGCAAAGATAAAAATGGGGCCCTCATCATGGTACTAGGTATTGCTCGACAGAAGAGCCTGGTGTTTATCTCACACTCTACACCTCTTCCATGATTCTTGGGCCAATTTCCCACCTACTCGCTTGCTAACAATGCTGCTGCTCGAGTGGGGAGTCCTGCACAGGTAGCAAATTAGACGGGATCTAGCAGGACTGTCCTCTCTCCAAAGACCCCATAGCAGCCGCATGATCTGTCTCTATGGCATGTAAGTTCTTGCAGCTATCCACTGTTGCACTAAAAAAACATCACACTTGTAGCCATCAGCAAGGGGTATCCCTGTCTGTGTCAGGCTGCCCATTTTAGTCAGATAAGAGAGTACAACAGAATGAATATTGTAAAACTGGCGAGCATCCTAAAAGTTTCTTTTGATTCCTAACACGATAACAGTTTGTTATTTTGGATGTTTTACAGCTTATGTGACTAAATTAGACCCTAGTGATTTTTTCCCCAGCAAACAATAAGAATGCTTAAAAATAAACTGAACATAAAATAGAACTGATTGCTGAAAGGCAGAAAATAGACATTACACAGGCAATAAGCTAGGCAGCCTCGGGACTGTCAGGAGAGACAATGATATATTTCAAGGGAGCAGTGTTTAAAGAACATAATGTGCCTATATAATTTCCATGTATCGGATATGCCATTTTTTCTGTCCGTTACTCTATGTCCAAAATGTTTCTCTGTGACATAAAGTACTTCTGTCACAGAATAATATGGCATTTTTGTTTAATGTTGGACACATAAAAGCAGATCCTGTCATCTGGGGCTCAGTCTCAGCAACTAGATCATAAGCAAGATGATTTTGGTTTTATTTGTTAGGCATGTTTCTCGTGTTCCTGGGTTTAAATCCAGTAATAAAAGACCAATTTAATGATATCTCCAGTAATGGTTCTGTATGTGTAGCAAAATCTCAATAGAGGCCCATTAAGTGCCTTCAGAGTGCCATGTGACCTTTTGATACAATGGGGCTCATGGTTCAATTTTCTTATATATTATTTTAGAAAACACAGCTTTCGATACATGTGCCATATTTATTATCGTATTGAATTGTTCTCACTCCCTTCCCAAAATATCAACAGCTCCAATAGTTTTCTACTTATATTGTAAAGAAATGGGTGATTCCAAGCAGTGGCAATATTGTGATACATTTATCTTATTATGCCAGTTGTATGTGTACAATAGGCCAAATCTGTCATACAGGCTCCTTCTCCAGTTCAAGTTGCTACATTTTACGTGGCCATTTTTGGTGGGACCACGATGACTCAATTAATACACAAGAGCCCTCTCAATTCCACCAGTGGCTACTGACATATGGCAAACCAGTGAAATGATTTAGGTTTTGTGTTTTGTATTAAACCATTAACTTTGGTATATATATTACCATAGAGTATTATTGTATCTTGTCATGCCATGGTAGGTCACACATTATAATTAACCATGTCCAAATAAAGAGACTTCAATTCAAACACAATATCTTATATTATAATGTGGGTGTCTTCATGAGTCCTTAAAGGTTAGGCTAGTGTAGCCGTCCTTACAAGCATAGTCATAAAACAAAACGACATTATTATTATTGGAAGAAACAACCAAACATATAGTCACATATATAAGCCTTAAATGACATGGCAATGAACCTAAGGCAAAAAGACTAAGGCAATGATGTAGAGACAGCATTCTAGTTATGACACTATAATATGTAGTAGATTATATTATTAGCTGGATTATTATGAAGAATGATTACTACCAGTATCTATCATACAGACACTTGAATAGCATCAGTATTAACAATAAAGTATATAATGTGGTAACTTTAATGACATATCAACCATAACAGTCAGATTGGTAGGGTCCTATTTCTGGAACTGACTCAGTCCTAGTCCCTGATTTTAATGCAGGGGTATCCACCTTAAGGCTAGGACCACACACAGAGTTTTGATGCAGTTTTTGGCTCAGTTTTTTGAGCCAAACACAGGAGTGGACACCAAAGAATGGAGATGCATCTGTCTTTTCTATACACCTTTTCTTTCCTTTAGATCCACTTCTGGCTTTGGTTAAAAAAAACTGCATCAAAACTCTGTGTGTGATTTTACCCATAGACTTCTTGCAGACACAAATTATTATTTATTTATTTTTGTCCCAAAAAACGCATTGGAAAATGGTACATGCGGTTTTTATGGCGTTTTTGCAAACAGTTGTGGCGTTTTTCAAATTGCAAATTATTTGACTCAATGATCAAGTGATGCTGATTCCTCTGCAACACATAACCTATTGGGGATAAAAAAAGTCACAAAAAGGTGCCATAAAACCTGCAATATTTGTAGTGTGTTTAATATTTCTGCAATGACTTCCAGCTATCATCTGGCCTCAGAATTTTTTGCCCAAAAAACCCCCCAGGAAAAACGCAGAATTTCTACTTAAAAACACTGCGTGTGAAGTCATCCTCACACTAGAACCAGGGTTCAGACAAAGAAGACGTGTTTGTCCTTGAGATTGGGAGCCCAACAGATCTCAGTCTTACTGATTAACATATCATAAGGCTGTGTTCACACGTGGTGGCCGCTATGTGGCCAAAGCCACGCCAACATTTTAGGCGGTGCAGTTTTTTTAAATTGAGTGCAGCTTAAAGCGGTTTGGTGGTGAATGGCCGCACAGTATTTTGGGTATTAGCTGCCATACCATGCAGCCATGAACAATCAAACTACTTTTAGCTGCACTCAATTTGAAAACAGAGCCAACTTGCATGTCGGCATGGTTTGGCCCGTACTTCGACCACATCACATCCACAACGTGTGAACATAACCTTAGAGGGAATTATGAGATAGCCCCTTCAATATCATAAGATACAAGACTCCTTAGAATGAAGTGAAATAAATGATATCCCATACATGACACTCCTTGCACTCACTCACATATTCATTCATATTCATATTTCAAGGTATATGCATGGAAAAGGCTCTGGGGTTTAGGTAAACATGTCGTTGGTTTTTTGTTTTGTTTTATTCTGAGTGGCGCACTTTCCCGATGGAAAGCTTGGAAAATGATGACAATAAGACAACATTACACAGGTACGGTAGCATTGATTTAAAGGTTCGGAAAGCTCTACAGTTAATAAGTTAAATAAAGGGTTTTTACATAAATATTTGTGCTAGGAACCATGTGGTATCTACAACACAGATAGAATTCTACAGTTTGACAAACTTACAACACTACACAGAGTGCAATTCTTTTATAACATTTCAAATATACAAAGCTCTTTTTCCTTATTTTTTTTATAACAATGTTAATATGTACAGAATCAGTAATCACAGTTTAGTGACTTCAACAGTCCATAAATCTGACAGTTCATTTCCCTTTGGTTTGGTATCAAAACAAAAAAGAACCTTGGTTGGTATAAGCTAAATAAAATAATACAATACAGATATACATCTCTTGTAAGTGCACTGACTAGATCATTCAGCTAAGTGGAGTTGTGCATCAATGGCAACGTCCTGCATATTCGCTCTGCCTCTATAGAGACAATCCTGGCAGAAGCAGGGTTAATAATGTGGTAGAGATCAGAAGTTAGGGAATGTCCTAGAAACCAAAAATGTATGATGAAAAGGAAGAGAAATAAAACTAGCTTGGGTTTCTTTATCTTTTGTTTAACTACAGCAATATTATGACGTCACAGAGAGCAGGGGGATCAGCGGTGACGTCATACAGTACCAAGGTTGCTGTTCTGGAGCTGCATAATGTAGTACACTCATTATTACTGTGAGACAGGGAGGCTTCATGACTCTTCTAGCACAGTCCTATAGTCTCTGGTCCTCGGCTGTGTTCCTTGCCCTCCATTTGGTCTTGCTTGGTGATGTGGTGGGAGGCCCGGGCTTAGCAGACCTCTTTCCCTGTGCTATTCCCGGGGAGGATGTTGAGCTGTGTGAGCTGTGCTGCATGCTCTTTAGCCTTGAGCCTGAGTGCTGCTATACTGGACGCCCGTCTGTCCGCTGCGGCTGTGGCTGGGTCTGATAAGCCGCCAGATGGCATTGCGCTCTCCACAACAGGACTGGGCTGCCTGAGAAGAGCGGCGGCGGTGGAAGCACTAGTCAGGGGAGCCATGGTGGAGAAGAGCCTGCAGAGCAAAGGGACAGTGTGGTCAGAGGCAGAGTAACATCATGGTGCATGGAATATACAATGTAACAAGAACCAGAGCCTTTCCTATAAATACGATCACCAGAAACGACAGTGTAGTGTGTGCCATAGTCTCAGATCCGCACCTGCTGAGGTGTATGGAGCATGTTAGTGAACTGGATAAACATAGCACTTGCAATGAAGGCCATTTTTCTGCAATTACACCATAAAATATACATAATTGCATTTGTAAATATTCCTATTGTTAGTATGTGTATTTATAGTGGTGCTCGTATTGAGGGAAACTGTTTCAATTGAGCTTTAAGCGCTTGACAGCAACACCAACAGGTGATATTATTCACAAATATGTATATAAATAAATGTTCCTGGAGGTTTTGGAGGTGACCAGCCAACACCCCAGCCTGAAATACATGCTACAAGGGAACTTGACAATTCTTAGATGGCAATGATGTTCTTTTTATATGTATGGAAAAAAGTTTAAACATTTTGTAAGGTTGTGGTTGGAATTGGAAGGTAGGAGTGTAATGATTTTATTGTGATAATAGAGAAAATAAACTCAATACATCTACAGGATTTTAATCGCAAAGGGAGATTATATAGGGGATGCTCATATCTGGATGTTGCTCATAATTTCTTGAAACATGGACTGTATAGTGTCATTGCAGCAGACTTAAAGAATGGCACTTCTGAACTTCTATTGCATTGCTGATGGAAACATTGTTAAATCATATATCTGTTCTTGTTGGCATTGTCTTGACATGTAATACGACTTTGTCTTTACATGTATGGCTAGTTTTAGGGAGGGGTTGCATACTACGTTCTTGCATGAGCTCTAAATAATTCCAACTAAATGTTAAAATGTTGTGTCATCAGATGGGACTAGTCGATTCACCTAAATAGTTGTCACCATAGGAATGACTGACCTACCAATTCTAGGCTGTGATCAATGTTATAAAGGAATCGTTTGCATTTTATCAAAATTGTTTGCATCGTGTACAATCATTCATAGACTTTAGATTTACTGCCCCTATAAGCCTTCACATTGGGAGCTCAGCTGCTTCTCAACACCGATGGCCTTTCTCTAACTGGAAGTAATACTTATATTTTTACCCTTCAGCTGAATGTCAAATCCCCATCAGCTACCTGGCATCCCAGCTGAATGACAGAAGAGCAATTATACTTTGCTATAGATGTTTTACTGCTCTCCCCACAGAAACCACCAAAATACAGATGACAGGCCCAGGAGACACAGGGAGATTTATAGACTCTCCATTAGCCAAGCTTGTGATCATCAGCTTGCTTGCTGTGATATTTGAAGACTCTTGGCTCTGCTACTGAGAGATACTATAGTGTTCAAGGCTATGAGATGAGCAATGACAAGAGAATATTCATACACTGCACTGGTACCAATGAGAGGAAACACAGAAAAACGTTCTGTATCAATCTGTCTATGGCACAGAGGGGGCCCAAGGACCTCAGAAAATATTGTCTTAAAATGTTTTTTGCAGGTTTCCTAATTGTTTTATTTATTTAAAAAAAAAAGGGAATTTCAATATATATATATATATATATATATATATATATATATATATATATATATATATATATATATATATATATATATATATACACTCATTACGCCAATTTTTGGAGCCACAAAAGTAGTGCATGCTCCCCTTTCAGTTAAAATGTATAAAGTTCCCATAACTTATTGACCTGTTGCAGATACCACATTTTTAAGGGGCATCATACACTATTGATATACACATAAGCCTGCCTTTAATCAATGCACCATCTATTGAGTGATGGAAATGGAAAAAAAAAGTAGAGTTCCTCCAATAACACTGGGGAAGATGTTTTCTTCTGTGTGATCATTTTCAGCAATGATTCGAGTAAAACTAGGAACTCAACTAATTGGTTGTAACTTCTACCCATTTTTCTAAGAACATTCCCATTTTATGCAAAGCAGAGACATGGGTGTGCATGACCAGAGGAGCTGCTAGTTCTAATATAGGGACCCTAAAGTCTGTTATCACTGCATTTGTTGGACAGTTGAATGCAATAACCTAAGGAGATGACTGTAGTGTTCTTCAATGGGATTACTGACTGGATGTCCAATAAAATATATGTTCCCATAATCACTATTTTGGTGTGTGTGTGTGTGTGTGTGTGTGTGTGTGTGTGTGTGTGTGTGTGTGTGTGTGTGTGTGTGTGTGTGTGTGTGAATGATATTAGCATCATGTCATAGAAATATGACCATAAATAAAACATTGTAGCTATAAATGTGGCATCTAATGTAGGAAAAAAAATATTAGGAAAATGTATCAATTTCTGATTGTAAACTGGTAAATGTGTAACTGGGACCTGTATTTGCAATGTGACAAGTCATGAATGGTTCTTTACTCTGAGGCACATTCTAGTAGAGGATTCTCTGCATTAATACTTCCAGTTGTTTGGTGATGGAGCAATATTAGATTATTTTTGTATTTAGGCAGCTTTATTTTGTGTATTTGTGTCTCCATTGAATGAGTTTGTAGGGTAATGTTCATGCACTCCAGGCACCACCAGATAATATATACGTCCCTAAGTGGTAACAATTGGTATAGTCATTATTGTTAAGGTTACTAGCTGTCAAACTTGGACAGCCTCCCTGGTACTAGATGCATGTCAGGTCATGGTGGGTCACCGGTTACTTCTGTCTCTATTGGATTGATTATGCATCTATAATTCATTGTGGCCTTTATTAATGCTTCAGCACCATAAGCCACCACATATCACAACAAGTCACATTTGTGTGTTGTTTTCATTATGAAGAAGTGGAAGGTAAGCTTAATTTCTTAAGCAACAGGTTCATATTTTTGAAGCAATGAGATCGTAGTTATGAAGATCTTGTTGAGAAAGAAATGTCTGACAGATGTAGGGACATAAACTATATGACTAGACTGGGAGACAGACTATGGGTTATTGAGGGACAAATAACGACATTCCGTGACGTCATCCTGCGTTCCTGGCATCATTTGATAGAATCCTATGACGTAGCAGTGACAAGTATGACGCTGATGAGTATTTACCTGCCGAATGCGGGGCTAATGAAGGCCGGGTGCCGGAACACAGCGGCCCCCAGGAACGTGCTGAGTCCTAGTGGGGTACCGCTGGGAGGTAACGATGTGGAGCCGGGCGGGGGAGGTAGACCAGGGAAGGCGGCGGCAGCGGCGGCAGCAGCGGCAGTCCAGGCAGAGTCCAAGGCATGATGATGATGTGGAGGGAATGGGCTGGCATCTAGGTATGGGCTCAGCGGGTGACTGGCAGACAGGGGGCCAGGGAATGGCAAGCCTGGGGCATGGGTCTGGGCGCCCGCCTTCTCCCTCTTCCTCCATTTGGCTCTTCGGTTTTGAAACCAAACCTGAGAAGCAGACAAGACCAGCTTCATTATAAACTGTCATATCTATCTATCTATCTATCTATCTATCTATCTATCTATCTATCTATCTATCTATCTATCTATCTATCTATCTATCTATCATCTATCTATCTATCTATCTATCTATCTATCTATCTATCTATCTATCTATCTATCTATCTATCTATCTATCTATCTATATCGAATCTATTTATATATGAATACAGTTCTGATGCTAAATAAGAAATACTTTGCTAACACATTGGAGAGCATCTCACAGCCTACCGCAGTGATGATACTATTCTCAGTGTAAATTCGTGCCATAGGAAGTTCCCTTACATTAGGTGGATGTAGTATATTATATTGCAGTACAATATAATGACAGCTGGGGTATATTATAGTACAGTAGAATATAATGACGACTGGGGTATATTATAGTGAAGTACAGTACAATATAATGGTGAGTGTAGTATATTATAGTACAGTAGAATACAATGACAGCTGTAGTATATTATAGTGCAGTACAATATAATGACGGCTGGGGTATATTATAGTACAGTAGAACATAATGATGGTTGAAGAATATTATAGTACAGTAGAATATAATGGTGGCTGTAGTATATTGTAGTACAGTAGAATATGAGAGCAGTAGAATATTATAGTACAGTAGAATATATTGCGAGCCGTAGTACATTATAGTACAGTACAATATAATGACGGCTGGGGAATATTATAGTACAGTAGAATATGATGGCTGGAGTATATTGTAGTACGGTAGAATATGATGGCTGGAGTATATTTTAGTGCAGTAGAATATAATGAGAGCTGGATTATATTATAGTACAGTAGAATATAATGACGGCTAAAGTATATTATAGTACAGTAGAATATAATGAGAGCTGTATATTATAGTACAGTCAGATATAATGACGGCTGAAGTATATTATAGTACAGTAGAATATAATGATAATCGGCTGGAGAATATTATAGCACAGTAGAATATGATGACGGCTGGTTATATTATAGTGAAGTAGAATATGAGTGCTGGGGTATATTATAGTACAGTAGAATATAATGAGTGCTATAGTATATTATAGTACAGTAGAATACAATGAGAGCTGTAGTATATTATAGTACAGTAGAATATAATGATGGCTGGGGTATATTATATTACAGTAGAATATAATCAGGGCCGGAGAATATTATAGTACAGTAGAATATGAGGGCTGTGGTATATTATAATACAGTAAAATATAATGAGGGCTGTGGTATACTATAGTACAGTAAAATGTAATAAGGGTTGGGGTACATTATAGTACAGTAAAATATAAGGAGAGCTGGAGGATATTATAGTAAAGTAGAACATAATGACGATTGTAATAAAATATAGCACAATAGAATATAATGATGGCTGGGGTATATTATAGTACAGTAGAATATAATGACGGCGGGTGTATATTATAGTATAGTAGAATATAATGACGGCTGGCGTATATTATAGTGCAGTACAAAATAATGGTGGCTGTAGAATATTACAGTGCAGTCGAATGTAATGACGGCTGGTATATATATATATATTCTAGTACAGTAGAATATAATGACGTCTGGGGTATATTATAGTGCAGTTGAATATAATGACGGCGGGCGTATATTATAGTATAGTAGAATATAATGACAGCTGGGGTATATTATAGTGCAGTAGAATATAATGACGGCTGGGGTATTTTATAGTGCAGTAGAATATAATGACGGCGGGTGTATATTATAGTGCAGTAGAATATAATGACGGCTGGGGTATTTTATAGTGCAGTAGAATATAATGACGGCGGGTGTATATTATAGTCTAGTAGAATATAATGACAGCTGGGGTATATTATAGTGTAGTAGAATATAATGACGGTGGGTGTATATTATAGTCTAGTAGAATATAATGACAGCTGGGGTATATTATAGTGTAGTAGAATATAATGACGGTGGGTGTATATTATAGTCTAGTAGAATTTAATGACAGCTGGGGTATATTATAGTGTAGTAGGATATAATGACGGCGGGTGTATATTATAGTGCAGTAGAATATAATGACGGCTGGGTATATTGGTATATTATAGTATAGTAGAATATAATGACAGCTGGGGTATATTATAATGCAGTAGAACATAATGACGGCGGGTGTATATTATAGTATAGTAGAATATAATGACGGCTGGGGTATATTATAGTGCAGTAGAATATAATGACTGCGGGTGTATATTATATTTCAGTAGAACAGAGTTATTTCTTGCTCGCAGCTTGATTAATAAGAGCGGTGTGTGCTGCAGGTGATTGCCCGGACACGAGCTGTCATCAGGTAGCTGCTGTCTGCACTGTACACTAGACGTATCCTGCACTGATGAGGAACAAGCACTGCACTACACTGCACTA
>NC_134688.1:395811866-395849366 GCF_050947455.1 Rhinoderma darwinii | reverse complement strand
CAAAGCTGACCTCCCGGTGCCCAACACAATTTTTTTTTTTTTTTTTTTTTTATAACATACATTCATATACACTCCTCCCACCACCCCCCAAAATCCCCCGCCCAAAACCTCACTAACCCCACTATCCCTACATAACATCCCATACAAACCTCATTTCCTACCCGCCACCTCGTCTCAAGAGTGCGCTGGTTCGGCGTCCTCAAGCCTTAACATCCATATCACTTTATAAAACAAAAAGGCTAGGGTGATTGAAACTACAGCCCTACACCAGGAAGAAGCTTGAACGGCTAGGGCACGCTAAAAGAAAAGCCTCTCCATAAGCGGGAGGCCTTACGTGCTCCCAGCCTTTCAAACTCCAAAGAGCGCACCTTCACCAGGTCACCAAGGATGTTACTACATACCTCTTCCCTTTGGAGGGTCTTTCTTCCCGTCGAAACTAGACACCGCGCGTTCCACGTGTAGAACCTGACCACTGCACTAACTAGAAATAAAGTGCATCGGTCCCTGCCACCAACTTCTCTGTACGCCCCATAGGCCCACTCGGCATAGGAGAGGCTCTCCATCTCTGGCCACCCGATGGAGATCTCCACCTGGTTGTATACCTCTATATTGAGAGGACACTGAAGCAGGAATTGCTCCATGCTTTCCAGCGTGTCGCCGCACTCCTCCCGGGGACAATCCCTTTCATCAGAGTTCCTGTACTTCAAGTTTCCCCTCACATATAACTTACCATGGAAGCAGCGCCAGGTCAAGTCCCAATACTTCTGGGGGATCCTGTTTGAATTCAAAAGCGTCAGTCCCTCCCTCAGATCCCTACCTGGGCAGTCCTTGAGGGCCAAGGATGCCTGGAAATAGGAGGCGATCACCCTAATGTCGAGGAGTTTCCTCGGCAGCGTGATCACCTCATCCTTCCCCAGACACCATCGACGGACAACCTTCAGAACCGGGGCAACGTAAGCCGGGAGATGCCCCCGCTGCGATCGAAGATCCTTCACTCGCCCTCCGTTCTCCCATTCCTGGAAGAAAGGCTGAAACCACACCTTGCAAGAAGCTACCCACAGAGGAGCCCTCTCTTTGTAGAGGATTGCCAAATTACATTTAAGAAAAGTGTTCACTAGGAACACTACCGGGTTGACCATACCCAACCCACCTTGTCTCCTTGTTAGGTAAGTCACCTCTCTCTTAACTAGGTTCAGCCTGTTTCCCCATAACAATTGGAAAAACAGGCTGTAGACCCGTGTCCAGAAGGGTTCTGGCAAGATACAAATGCTGCCCAGAAAAATAAACAATGGGAGCAGGTATGTTTTGCCCAAGTTGATCCTTTCTCTGAAGGTCAAAGTCCAACCTTTCCACTGGTTCACCCTTTTGGTGGCAATCTGCAGTCTGCTCTCCCAATTTTGAGTAGGATAGTCACCTCTGCCGAAATTTATGCCCAGAACTTTTGCAGTGTCTTGGGGCACAGGGAGGGTGTCTGGGAGACAAAAATCTGGGTCTCCCACTCCCAACCAGAGACTTTCGCACTTATCCAGATTGATCTTGGACCCAGACGCGTCCGAGTAGCGGTCTACCTCAGACATCACCCATTCCGCCTCCCCTTGCGAGGAGACGAAGATAGTGACATCGTCGGCATACACTATCGTCCTTACTGCAGACTCCACGACCGCCAGGTCCATCCTCACACCCACCAACGGCCCGCGATCAATCCTCGCAAGGAAGGGATCGATCGCGAACACGTATAGTAGCGGGCTAAGAGGACAACCCTGACGGACACCAGAGTCCACCACAAAAGGACGACCAACCCAACCGTTCACCAGTGGGAAAGTCTCAGCCCCTGCGTACAATGTTTTCAGCCAATTCACAAACCCCCCAGGCAGACCGTATCTCAAAAGGGTGGACCAGAGATACTCATGATCAACTCTGTCAAACGCTTTTGCCTGATCCAAAGACAGCATGTACCCCTTCCAGTGTCCAGCTCTGCCCTGCTCCACCGCCTCCCTGACACCCAGGACAGCACTAAAGGTGCTTCGACCCGGGACAGTGCAGTGCTGGACTCCCGAGAGGAGCTGTGGTGCAAACTCGACCAACCTGTTAAACAGTACTTTTGCCAGAATCTTCCGGTCCGTATTGAGAAGCGCTATGGGACGCCAGTTCTCAATACGGGACGGATCTTTACCCTTTGACAGCAGGATCAAGGCTGACCTACCCATTGACTTTGGCAGAGCGCCCGAGGATAGGCACTCATTAAAAACCCCAGTCAAGAGGGGAATCAAAGCTTCCCCAAAGGTCTTATAGAACTCGGACGTTAAGCCATCCGGTCCCGGCGATTTCTTAAGAGCTAACCCTTCAATCGCCCTCTTTACTTCCTCTTCCTTGATTTCCTCTGTCAAAACGCCAAGAGAGGGGCTTATCCTTGGCTCCGGAATGGTTTCAGCCAGGAAAGCCGACATTTTGTCTCGATCTAGTTCCTTCCTACTCAAGAGGTGTGAGTAGAAGGATCTGACCACCTCCAGGATCCCTGATTTGGACCTGTTCAGGGATCCCGTACTATCAATCAGTCCTGCCACATATTTGCAATCCACTGACATCCTACAGTTTTTGTAAGGGTCGGGCGAGCGATACCTCCCGAAGTCCCTCTCAAAAACCAAGGACGTGTGCCTATCATACTGACACCTCTTAAGCAAGGACTTCACACAGGAGATATCCTTGCGGCTACCTCCTGTCGAGACAAGCTGCTCGAGTTTCCTTCTTAGGTCCTGGTACAGACAGTGTCCGGCCAGGCTCCTAAAGTTGGAAAGCTGGCGGAAGAATTTTGCCGCACGTTTCTTGAGCATCTCCCACCACTCTGACTTACTGTTACAAAGGCCCAAAAGAGGTACCTGGCTCTGCAGAAAATCCTCGAAGGACTGTCTGACTTCCGCTTCTTCCAGGAGTGCCGAATTCAATCTCCAAAAGCCCCTTCCCATCCGATGGGTCTCTGCAACGTTCAAAGAAAAAACAATTAAACAGTGATCGGAGAATTCTACCTCCTCAACCACAAGTGGCGAGAAGACAGCCTCCCCCTTCAAATAAAACCTGTCTATTCTAGATCTAATCTGACTACCCCTATGGTATGTGTAACCACTGTGGTCCGGGGTGTGCCTGATGTGGACATCCTCCAGACGAGCCTCACTAACTATGCTATTTAAAGCGACGCTGTCATAACCCAGCCTGTCTTTGGAGCCCCTCCGGTCCTTCTGCCTCACAACTGTGTTGAAGTCTCCTCCAAAGACCACCTGACGGCTGGTAAAAAGAAAAGGCTTGATCTTCATAAAGAGGCATTTGCGGTCCCACTTGGTTTGTGGACCGTAGATGTTTATGAGCCTAAGCTCTTGCCCCTTCATGAAGACGTCCTAGACCAGACACCTCCCCATTTCGACCTCGATCACTCGTCGGCATTTTACCTCTGCTGCCCTGAAAAGGACAGCCACTCCGCTATACGGCTCGGCCGCAAGAGACCAGTAAGATGGCCCGTGCCTCCACTCCCTTCTGGCCTTATGCACTGATGCCAGGTCTGGCACCCTGGTCTCCTGCAAAAATAAAACATCGGCCTCAACCCGGCCGAGAAAATCAAAGGCCGTGAATCTGGCCGCATCTGACCTAATGCTAGCGACATTAATACTCGCCAGGGTCAACGGAGTAGGTACCGCCATCAAGAGTGATCGAGTTCGACCGCTAGCTTCTTCCCTCCCCCAGTTAGCCCGTCGCTATCTGGGTCCGGGGAATCTTCGTTGCCTCTCTTGAGACTTACACCCGAGAGATCCATATCCTTAGCCAAGTCTTTCACTTCTGGAACCAAAAGAGGAGAGAGTGAGTCCACAACACTACAAACAATATTATTTACACTCCCATCCCCCGCCACCACCCCCGCCACCATCCCCGTTTCCCCACCCCCCCTTTGTCCACTAGTGCCGTGACAACCCCCTCCCCAGGCATTTGGCCTACTACCTGGTTCGAGGGTCCAGCACCTCCCGAAAGACCCGACCTTCGCACCGATACCTCACCCCCGCCCTCCTCTTCTTCCGAAGAGGAGGAGATGTCCTCCCGAAGGGCTTGGTACCGGTTGGAGAGCCCTATCAGGGGGGAGCCAGTCAAGCCCTCCTTTGGGATCTGGCCGGTCTTGGATGTTTTTAATTTAGGAGCCCTGGTCTTGCATAGGGTCTTCCTACCAGTGTCCTCTCTTTTGTCTTGCCCCCTCACTTCGTCCTCGTCCAAACTTCCATAGTACGAGGACCCACTAGAGGGGGCTTCTCCTCTCCTCCTCACCAGTCTCCTGATCTCTTCCTCTACCCCACCGTCCCCAAGGGCCTCCGCAGACATACCAGCCTCCTGAGGGACGGCAGACTGAACCCCATGGCTTTGGGGCCCCCCCTGCTCCCTCTCAAGTCGGCGGCACTCCTGCCTCTTCGTTTTTGAAGGAGGCAGGGTCCTTACCTTCCTCGACCCTATCACCCCTCCATCCTCCCCAGCCCCCTCCCCAGCGACACCATCACCACGACCACTACCACTGGCAAGGCTAGGCGCCACCGGGTTGAAGACCAGGTTGGCGAAGGAGCGCGGACAGCGGCTAAAGGGGTGACCTAGGTCACCACACAGGTTACACCTAATGTCCTTACAAGTGGCGGCAAGATGGCCCAAAGCCCCACACAGCGCACACCTCCTCTCCTTACACTGTGCGCTAAAGTGTGTGGGGCTGCCGCACTTATGACAGACCTTCGGCTGCCCCTGGTAAAAGACCAGGATCCTGTCCCTCCCCAAGAAAGCAGAGGAGGGCATGTGGGACACCGAGTTCCCCTGGACCTTTAACTTCACGGAAAAGGTCCAGGCACCAGACCAAATCCCGTGTTCGTCCCGATTTTTTTGGGGCATTCCTTTGACCTCGCCATACCTCTCCACCCAGGTCATTATATCCATGCAAGAGAGTGACTCATTACTAGTCAAGATGGTCACTCTCTTGATGACCTCACTCTGCCTTGAAACGGCCTGAACGGCGAAACCCTGCCACTGGGGCAATGCCCGTGCCAGCTCATGACGGGACCAGAAGTATTCCAACCCCTCTGCCGTCATGAAGCTGACATCGAACACCGAGGTGCCGTAGGGATGGATCAGGGCATAGATATCATTAGCCCTAAATCCCATCTCCAGGAGCAGCTCCACAACCCTAGATCTTGGGGGGCTAGCTTCCTTACCGACCCACCGGAGACGGGCCACATTCCTGCGGACACCCCCGGGTCCCCCTGTCGGAAGAGACAACACTGGTGGTCCCTTCCCTTGGTTTTCTCGGAAGGCAGCCTGTCCGTACTTCTCGTACCAGAAAGACAGGTCAACCTGCTCACCCCCTATTTGGACAGAGCTCTCGCCTCTCCTTAGGGCCTCCGCAAGGCGCCGTTGCAAGTTACCATGCACGGCACCCGCGGACAAAGGGGCACTCGGGCCCGCTGCGGCTGCAGCATAGGACCTTCCCACCTGTACAGCTCCCGGAGCCCCAGTAGACACTTTGACAACAGGCGCCCCACTTTCCAGTGAGCCCCCCCTTGGGCTAACCTCCATCAATCCCCCTTCCGAGCCATCTCCGGGAGCTGCATCCACCTCCTGTAATTCCATATGCTCCTCACCCCCATTCAAAATCATACCCCAATTTACACCCCCATCCACACCATTTACGCCATTTACGTCCCCCAACCCCTCTCCCACCATTATTTCCTCCCCAGAAACATTCCCCCCATCATCTTCCATCACAATTGAATTTTCACTTTTTTCACCCCCATTCACACCACATGCGTTTTTGCATGCGTTTTTTCCTGCAGGCGCGTTTTCCTGCCTGCAGGCCTCTTTCACCCTTGCTGAGCCAGCCACAATGTCAGAATTTGTTTCCCTGGTTGCTTCCCCCTCCACCTGGCGCAACTTTGCAGGGGAGAGCACCACTCTGGGCACTAACTTGTTCTCCCCCAAGGGGATACACATAGCACCCGTGCCCAGCTGCTTGGGACCGAGCACTACATTCTTATTTGCCACCAAACTGTCTGGCCTCTCAGCCAGTATCGCCACCGCACTGCTACCGCCACTAGATCTGGCGGCAGCAGTGCCACTGATCTTCGGAGCCTGCCGAGCAGGGGGGCTACACATAATCTCCCCTCCGTCAGACCCCCGATCCACTGCAGGATCAGGAGTGGGCTGACCAGAGGGGTTTGCAATGGCATCCCGGGGGACAGGGAGTACGTCGGGCTTACAAAGGGGTACAAACACAAGACGCTCCTCCATGACTGGAGTCCTACCTGCCTTCTCCGCCTTCCGCCTCCTTCTCCTTTCGGCCTTGCTAGACGGGTCGTCCGACACCGGATCCCCTCCGAATGTGAAATCCCCGAAGTTCACCGGTGGGGACTGTACCCGCCTAGTCCTGGCCGTCAGGAGTCCCCCGGGACCGCCACCGCGTCCGGTCTCCTCCGACTCCGACCACGACTCCTCTGAGCCCTCGGAACTGCTCAGCGACACGAGGACACCCGATGGTCGGTGCCTCGCTCCATCTTGCACCTTTAACTCAGGTTTCACAGCACGCTCCTGTTGTGCACAAGGGAGGCTGCCCTCTGATACCTGGCTGCACTCAGACACCTGTGCCTCGCTTCCTCCCTGCTTGATTGAGGCAGACTCAGGGATTAACTCCTGGCTTGCCTCCTGGCTTGCCTCCTGGCTTGTGTCTTGGGCCGATTCCTGGGCCGATTCCTGGCCCTGTTCCAATGCTCTTTTCCCCAGAGACTTTTTCCATCTTAACAGTCTCTGGCGAAAACTCCCTGAGGACTGCAAAATCAAGTCCAGCCTGGTCTCCAGGAAGCTTATACGCTCCTTCAGCTCCTTTATCTTCTTTGAAATTTCCGGTCTTTTATTCTTTGAACAGTGATCCGCGCGATACCGTTGATCAGCAAGAGACTGCTTCAGGGCCAGTCTCTCCTCCTCTGAAGCCATGTACAGGCTCGTAACTGCCGTTACCCTTTGCCGGAACTGCTGTTGCGGCTCCCTCGGGGCTAATACCGGCCAGTCCTCGAGCCGGTACTCGAGGTCCTCCATATCCAGGATTTCGCCTAGTGCCCCGTGCGACACCACGGAGCACCAGGCAGTCTCTGACATACCCGGCACCTCTCGTCCGCTCTCTCCCTTGTCACTCCTTTCACCGGCGGCATCCACCGCCGCGAGCTTTACTCCTGCAGCGGCTCCCGCCATTGCGCCGGCTGCCGCTGCGGGCCTCTCCGTCCTTCCTCCAGTCCGACTCACTGTGTCCAAGGCGAGTGAAGCCTTCACGTCCCCGCGGCTGTGCTGGCTCAAATCTTCATTGGAGCCGCCGCTCCTCAAGCACATCCTCCCTGACCGTCGTAGCATGCCGGCTGCCTCCTCCATCTTGCGGCCACTCTCCCGCCCGGCTTCGGCGGCCAGTGTGTCCTCCTCCTTACTCACCCCCGACTCCGGGGTCTCTCCCCAGGACCCCACTCCTCCTGGGAAAGGAGTGGGGACCCTGCCTGGAACTCCAGCCGGATCCAGCAAGGGTTTTTCGGCTTAATGTGAAAAACAGCACAAACAATTTTCTCACACCTCTCCCCTCAGGGAGCAAGCCTGTTCTGACACCAGCACACACAAACTCCTCCTCTTCCCGTGGCTGCTGGCACCAGACTTGCCCTCCAATGGATCCTCGTTAAAGGATTTAAAGTGTACTCATTCCAATTACAGAGCCTCGAAAGAGTCCTGTATTGTTATTTTTTGTCACTACCTCCCCGGGTCGGGAGTGGGTAATTTGCGCGCCTGCTGCCTTCCTTGGATGTGGTAGCCGTTTCTCAGGCTCCCTCTCCGGAATCGAACCCTGATTCCCCGTTTCCCGTGGTCACCATGGTAGGCGCAAAAAGTACCATCGAAAGTTGATAGGGCAGACGTCCGAATGTATCGTCGCCGTCACGGGGACGTGCGATCGGCCCGAGGTTATCTAGAGTCACCAGAGCGGCCGGGGAGAGCGTAGGGAGGGCCGGAGCCCGACCCCACCGCCCAAGCCCTCGGATTGGTTTTGGTCCTATAAATGCACGCGTTCCGGGTGGTCAGCGCTCGTAGGCATGTATTAGCTCTAGAATTACCACAGTTATCCAAGTAACGGTTGGAGCGATCAAAGGAACCATAACTGATTTAATGAGCCATTCACAGTTTCACTGTACCGGCCGTGTGTACTTACACGTGCATGGCTTAATCTTGGAGACAAGCATATGCTACTGGCAGGATCAACCAGGTAGTCCCCCCTTCCATCGAAGTGCTGAGACTACCTTCATTTATTGCGCTCGGGAGGTGGGCGGCCTCGCAGTGCCAGGGGGACAAGACGACTTTCCAAGGCAGCAGAGAAAGTCCAGGACCTTTGCAGAGAATAGGTCAACCAAGAGCCCCGCGGGAGGTCGCAGCTGGCTGCCAACTTGGTACCGGTACAACCTGGTCACCGCTCGGAAGCGGCCCAGGTCTGCAGGACATGGGTTGGCATAACTGCTACGACGCGCCCCAGGACAATCCCGGCTACCTGCTCTCACCGACGGCCCAGCTCGAAACCTGCCGAGCAGGAGGACACCTTCAAACAACCGACCCCCCTTCCAAGGCATCGGAAGACAGTCGAGGACACATGGAAAGAGAGCAACCAAGAGCCCCGTTGTTGGACGCAGATTGGCACTGAGACCGCAACCAGGTTTCGCGACCACATAAATGTAAGTCAACCGGGGTGTTCAATATGCCACTGTGACGCTTCAGGACAGTCCGGGCTACATACTCTCACCGCGGGCCAGCTCTCAACCTGCCGAGGAGGATGCCTTCAAACAACCGACCCTTCCAAGGCATCGGAAGACATTCGAGGACACATGGAAAGAGAGCAACCAAGAGCCCCGTTGTTGGACGCAGATTGGCACTGAGACCGCAACCAGGTTTCGCGACCACATAAATGTAAGTCAACCGGGGGGTTCAATATGCCACTGTGACGCTTCAGGACAGTCCGGGCTACATACTCTCACCGCGGCCCAGCTCGCAACCTGCCGAGATGGAGGAAGCCTACGAAGACCGGTCGGTCGGTCGGGGCAGAATCGTAAGTCGAGGACCTGTTTAGAGAGAGCCCAACATAGAGCCGAGAAGATGGAGCGCGCTCATCGTCCCTAACCCTTACCAGTAAGGTATCAAGGACCAGGCTTAGGTAATATGGGACAAAGGCAACGGCAACCTCGACAATCCGGGTTAACTGCTCTCACCGGCGGCCCAGCTCGCAACCTGCCGAGATGGAGGACGCCTACGAAGACCGGTCGGTCGGTCGGGGCAGAATCGTAAGTCGAGGACCTGTTTAGAGAGAGCCCAACATAGAGCCGAGAAGATGGAGCGCGCTCATCATCCCTAACCCTTACCAGTAAGGTATCAAGGACCAGGCTTAGGTAATATGGGACAAAGGCAACGGCAACCTCGACAATCCGGGTTAACTGCTCTCACCGACGGCCCAGCTCGCAACCTGCCGAGATGAAGGATGCCTACGAAGACCGGTCGGTCTTAAGTCGAGGACCTGTTTAGAGAGAGCCCAACATAGAGCCGAGAAGATGGAGCGCGCTCAGCGTCCCTAACCCTTACCAGTAAGGTAACAAGGACCAGGCTTAGGTAATATGGGACAAAGGCAACGACAACCTCGACAATCCGGGTTAACTGCTCTCTCTGGCGGCCCAGCTCGCAAAGTGCCGAGGAGGACGCCTTTGTCGCCCACGGGGAACCGAGGCCGCTTTCCCGGCGGCTTAGCGGCTCCACATGGAGCCGGGGGGGAGGGAGAGGGGGGGAGGGAAGCCACGGTGGAGCCGCGTGTGGCTTGCATGCGGGAGCCACGCCGACACTTCCAGCCTCGGGCGAGGCGGAAGACGGCTTTGGACTACTTGCGAGAAACAACCGTGCCCCATGCGCGGGTGCGCCTGGGAGCACCTCGGCTAGAGAGGCCCTTGCGAGCAGCGGACATACGGGGGCGGTCACTGCCTCCCCGTCGTTTAAAGCTTTCTCTCGCGCCTCGGGCTCCGGCGACACCAGCACACTCTCGGACGCCTTTTAGAGTGATAGAAGCAGCACTGAGCAAACGCACCTCGCGGGAGCGAGAGGTACCGGCGCCCGCCTTATCAGGACCGCCGGGCTTTTTGGGACACCGGCCGTAGGTGGCCGGGGGCGAAACAGACCCGGACGGTGTGGGAGGAAGACGCGCTCGCCGTAACCGACAGTGCTCCAAAGCACTGCCGAGCGAGTGGTCCCTCCGCCGCCGGGTCGCGGGGAGCCAGATCGATCTGAGGAGTCTTGGACAAATTCCAAAGACTCAAACGGCGCGGGAGCACGTGCTCCTCTCACAGCTTAACGACAGGTGGCCGAGGCCGACGGGGACTTCCAGGTGGCCGGCATGACGTGCCACTACATACCGGTCACACCATGGAAGTCCTTCTCGGGTTGGACCAGGTGCAGCTCCCGCTAGAACGTGCAGCACGTCCTCCTTCACGGTACTCTCGGTTGGACTCGCCAACGTGGCCGAGCTCCTACAACTGCTGGTCGGCCTGGGACTCCAGAAAGAATGCACCAAAGTTCTTTCGTGGAAGTCCAGGTGCACCGGACCGACCAGCCAACGAGGCCGACGGGGACTTCCAGGAGGCCGGCATGACGTGCCACTACATACCGGTCACACCATGGAAGTCCTTCTCGGCCACAAACGGTTAGGACTTCCCGCTAGGAAGAACCGTAGGGACTTGGAACGCGGAGCAGAAATGCCCTCTCACAGGATTTCAGGTGAAGGAGATATTCGCACCCCTAAAAGTGTCACCACCTCAAATACACCGGGGTAAGGTGCCAACTTACCCGGGCTCCTGGAACTGCTGCCCGGCTGAAGCCCAAAATAAAAACCTCATAGGGTTTTTCCTCCAAAACGTCAATGAAGACAGACCTGCCAGCGAGGCCGACGGGTTCTTCCAGGAGGCCGGCATGACGTGCCACTACATACCGGTCACACCATGGAAGTCCTTCTCGGGTTGGACCAGGTGCAGCTCCCGCTAGAACGTGCAGCACGTCCTCCTTCACGGTACTCTCAGTTGGACTCGCCAACGTGGCCGAGCTCCTACAACTGCTGGTCGGCCTGGGACTCCAGAAAGAATGCACCAAAGTTCTTTCGTGGAAGTCCAGGTGCACCGGACCGACCAGCCAACGAGGCCGACGGGGACTTCCAGGAGGCCGGCATGACGTGCCACTACATACCGGTCACACCATGGAAGTCCTTCTCGGCCACAAACGGTTAGGACTTCCCGCTAGGAAGAACCGTAGGGACTTGGAACGCGGAGCAGAAATGCCCTCTCACAGGATTTCAGGTGAAGGAGATATTCGCACCCCTAAAAGTGTCACCACCTCAAATACACCGGGGTAAGGTGCCAACTTACCCGGGCTCCTGGAACTGCTGCCCGGCTGAAGCCCAAAATAAAAACCTCATAGGGTTTTTCCTCCAAAACGTCAATGAAGACAGACCTGCCAGCGAGGCCGACGGGGACTTCCAGGAGGCCGGCATGACGTGCCACTACATACCGGTCACACCATGGAAGTCCTTCTCGGGTTGGACCAGGTGCAGCTCCCGCTAGAACGTGCAGCACGTCCTCCTTCACGGTACTCTCGGTTGGACTCGCCAACGTGGCCGAGCTCCTACAACTGCTGGTCGGCCTGGGACTCCAGAAAGAATGCACCAAAGTTCTTTCGTGGAAGTCCAGGTGCACCGGACCGACCAGCCAACGAGGCCGACGGGGACTTCCAGGAGGCCGGCATGACGTGCCACTACATACCGGTCACACCATGGAAGTCCTTCTCGGCCACAAACGGTTAGGACTTCCCGCTAGGAAGAACCGTAGGGACTTGGAACGCGGAGCAGAAATGCCCTCTCACAGGATTTCAGGTGAAGGAGATATTCGCACCCCTAAAAGTGTCACCACCTCAAATACACCGGGGTAAGGTGCCAACTTACCCGGGCTCCTGGAACTGCTGCCCGGCTGAAGCCCAAAATAAAAACCTCATAGGGTTTTTCCTCCAAAACGTCAATGAAGACAGACCTGCCAGCGAGGCCGACGGGGACTTCCAGGAGGCCGGCATGACGTGCCACTACATACCGGTCACACCATGGAAGTCCTTCTCGGGTTGGACCAGGTGCAGCTCCCGCTAGAACGTGCAGCACGTCCTCCTTCACGGTACTCTCGGTTGGACTCGCCAACGTGGCCGAGCTCCTACAACTGCTGGTCGGCCTGGGACTCCAGAAAGAATGCACCAAAGTTCTTTCGTGGAAGTCCAGGTGCACCGGACCGACCAGCCAACGAGGCCGACGGGGACTTCCAGGAGGCCGGCATGACGTGCCACTACATACCGGTCACACCATGGAAGTCCTTCTCGGCCACAAACGGTTAGGACTTCCCGCTAGGAAGAACCGTAGGGACTTGGAACGCGGAGCAGAAATGCCCTCTCACAGGATTTCAGGTGAAGGAGATATTCGCACCCCTAAAAGTGTCACCACCTCAAATACACCGGGGTAAGGTGCCAACTTACCCGGGCTCCTGGAACTGCTGCCCGGCTGAAGCCCAAAATAAAAACCTCATAGGGTTTTTCCTCCAAAACGTCAATGAAGACAGACCTGCCAGCGAGGCCGACGGGGACTTCCAGGAGGCCGGCATGACGTGCCACTACATACCGGTCACACCATGGAAGTCCTTCTCGGGTTGGACCAGGTGCAGCTCCCGCTAGAACGTGCAGCACGTCCTCCTTCACGGTACTCTCGGTTGGACTCGCCAACGTGGCCGAGCTCCTACAACTGCTGGTCGGCCTGGGACTCCAGAAAGAATGCACCAAAGTTCTTTCGTGGAAGTCCAGGTGCACCGGACCGACCAGCCAACGAGGCCGACGGGGACTTCCAGGAGGCCGGCATGACGTGCCACTACATACCGGTCACACCATGGAAGTCCTTCTCGGCCACAAACGGTTAGGACTTCCCGCTAGGAAGAACCGTAGGGACTTGGAACGCGGAGCAGAAATGCCCTCTCACAGGATTTCAGGTGAAGGAGATATTCGCACCCCTAAAAGTGTCACCACCTCAAATACACCGGGGTAAGGTGCCAACTTACCCGGGCTCCTGGAACTGCTGCCCGGCTGAAGCCCAAAATAAAAACCTCATAGGGTTTTTCCTCCAAAACGTCAATGAAGACAGACCTGCCAGCGAGGCCGACGGGGACTTCCAGGAGGCCGGCATGACGTGCCACTACATACCGGTCACACCATGGAAGTCCTTCTCGGGTTGGACCAGGTGCAGCTCCCGCTAGAACGTGCAGCACGTCCTCCTTCACGGTACTCTCGGTTGGACTCGCCAACGTGGCCGAGCTCCTACAACTGCTGGTCGGCCTGGGACTCCAGAAAGAATGCACCAAAGTTCTTTCGTGGAAGTCCAGGTGCACCGGACCGACCAGCCAACGAGGCCGACGGGGACTTCCAGGAGACACCATGAGAGGGCCGGTGCCTATCGCTCACACCCTGGAAGTCACTCTCGGCCACGAACGGTTAGGACTTCCCGCTAGGAAGAACCGTTGGGACTTGGAACTCAAAACCTAAATGCCCTCTCACAGGATTTCAGGTGAAGGAGATATTCACACCCCTAAAAGTGTCACCACCTCAAATACACCGGGGTAAGGTGCCAACTTACCCGGGCTCCTGGAACTGCTGCCCGGCTGAAGCCCAAAATAAAAACCTCATAGGGTTTTTCCTCCAAAACGTCAATGAAGACAGACCTGCCAGCGAGGCCGACGGGGACTTCCAGGAGGCCGGCATGACGTGCCACTACATACCGGTCACACCATGGAAGTCCTTCTCGGGTTGGACCAGGTGCAGCTCCCGCTAGAACGTGCAGCACGTCCTCCTTCACGGTACTCTCGGTTGGACTCGCCAACGTGGCCGAGCTCCTACAACTGCTGGTCGGCCTGGGACTCCAGAAAGAATGCACCAAAGTTCTTTCGTGGAAGTTCAGGTGCAGCGGACCGACCAGCCAACGAGGCCGACGGGGACTTCCAGGAGACACCATGAGAGGGCCGGTGCCTATCGCTCACACCCTGGAAGTCACTCTCGGCCACGAACGGTTAGGACTTCCCGCTAGGAAGAACCGTTGGGACTTGGAACTCAAAACCTAAATGCCCTCTCACAGGATTTCAGGTGAAGGAGATATTCACACCCCTAAAAGTGTCACCACCTCAAATACACCGGGGTAAGGTGCCAACTTACCCGGGCTCCTGGAACTGCTGCCCGGCTGAAGCCCAAAATAAAAACCTCATAGGGTTTTTCCTCCAAAACGTCAATGAAGACAGACCTGCCAGCGAGGCCGACGGGGACTTCCAGGAGGCCGGCATGACGTGCCACTACATACCGGTCACACCATGGAAGTCCTTCTCGGGTTGGACCAGGTGCAGCTCCCGCTAGAACGTGCAGCACGTCCTCCTTCACGGTACTCTCGGTTGGACTCGCCAACGTGGCCGAGCTCCTACAACTGCTGGTCGGCCTGGGACTCCAGAAAGAATGCACCAAAGTTCTTTCGTGGAAGTTCAGGTGCAGCGGACCGACCAGCCAACGAGGCCGACGGGGACTTCCAGGAGACACCATGAGAGGGCCGGTGCCTATCGCTCACACCCTGGAAGTCACTCTCGGCCACGAACGGTTAGGACTTCCCGCTAGGAAGAACCGTTGGGACTTGGAACTCAAAACCTAAATGCCCTCTCACAGGATTTCAGGTGAAGGAGATATTCACACCCCTAAAAGTGTCACCACCTCAAATACACCGGGGTAAGGTGCCAAAGTACCCGGGCTCCTGGAACTGCTGCCCGGCTGAAGCCCAAAATAAAAACCTCATAGGGTTTTTCCTCCAAAACGTCAATGAAGACAGACCTGCGAGCGAGGCCGACGGGGACTTCCAGGAGGCCGGCAGGAGGTGTCACTACCTACCGGTCACATCATGGAAGTCCTTCTCGGCTTGGAACGGGAGCAGCTCCCGTTTGTACTTCCTATTTCACGGCTTTCGGTAGGAGTCACCGAGGTGGCCGAGCTCGTGCAACTGCAGGTCGGCTTGGGACTTCAGAAAATGCCATAAAAAAAAAAAGATTTTTTTATTAAGAAGGTAAAAAAACCCAGCGGGACCGACCCGCGAGCGAGGCCGACGGGGACTTCCAGGAGGACGGCATGAGTTGGCCGCGCATACCGCTAAAGCCCTGGAAGTCCGCCGCCGGCGCTGCGGAGCTCGTACACTGCTGCCCCCGGGCTGGCACGGCTTCCCCATGGCTCCTCTATCCCCCCACGGGTGCAATAGGCAGGCACACGCCGCTCGTACACCGAGGTGGCTCCCGGCCGCTTTCGGTAGGAGTCACCGAGGTGGCCTTGCTCGTGCAAATGCAGGTGGGCTTGGGGCTTCCGAAAATACCATAAAAAAAAAAAGATTTTTTTATTAAGAAGGTAAAAAAAAAAACAGCGGGACCGACCCGCGAGCTAGGCCGACGGGGACTTCCAGGAGGTCGGCATGAGGTGGAGGCTCCTACCGCTCTTGCCCTGGAAGTCCGCAGAGGACCGCGGGCGCTGTGGAGCTCCCACAAGGAAGCTGCCGGCATGCAGCAGCTCCCACGGGGCCCCTCTATCCCCCCACGGGTGCAATAGGCAGGCACACGCCGCTCATACTCGGAGATGGCTCCCGGCCGCTTTCGGTAGGAGTCACCGAGGTGGCCGGGCTCGTGCAACTCCAGGTGGGCTTGGGACTTCAGAAAATGGCATAAAAAAAAAATAAAATTTTTTATTAAGAAGGTAAAATAAAAACAGCGGGACCAACCCGCGAGCGAGGCCGACGGGGACATCCAGGGCAGCGGCGTGAGAGGGCGGCTTTGTGCCGCTATCTCCCTGGAAGCCGCATTCGGCCTAAGCAGGGAACGCCTCCCGCCCTCCTCTCGTCCTGGAAGTGTTGGACTTGGGGGGCGGAGCAAGTTCTCCCTCTCACAGTATTTCAGGCGTAGGAGATATTCACACCCCTAAAAGTGTCACCTCGCCAATTACACCGGTGGGAGGTGCCAAAATGCCCGGCCTCCTGGAACGGCTGCTTGGCTGAAGGCCAAAATAAAAACCTCATAGGGTTTTTTCTCCAAAACGTGAATGAAGACAGACACGCGAGCGAGGCCGAGGGGGAGTTCCAGGAGGTCGGCATGAGGTGGCCGCACCTACCGCTTGAGCCCTGGAAGTCCGTCGCGGACCGGAAGTGCATGTCGGGCGGGTGAACTACGGGACTCGCCGCGGGCGCTGTGGAGCTCCCACAAGGAAGCTGCCGGCATGTACAAGCTCCCACGGGGCCCCTCTATCCCCCCACGGGTGCAAAAGGCCGGCACACGCCGCTCATACGCGGAGCTGGCTCCCGGCCGCTGACATGCATCATTCGCGGACCGGAAGTGCTTGTCAGCCGGGTGGACACGACGGGACTCGCCGCGGGCGCTGTGGAGCTCGTACAGGGCTGCCCCCGGGCTGGCACAGCTTCCCCATGGCTCCTCTATCCCCCCACGGCTGCAATAGGCAGGCACACGCCGCTCGTACACCGAGCTGGCTCCCGGCCGCTTTCGGTAGGAGTCACCGAGGTGGCCTTGCTCGTGCAAATGCAGGGGGGCTTGGGGCTTCGGAAAATACCATAAAAAAAAAAAGTTTTTTTATTAAGAAGGTAAAAAAAAAAACAGCGGGACCGACCCGCGAGCTAGGCCGACGGGGACTTCCAGGAGGTCGGCATGAGGTGGAGGCTCCTACCGCTCTTGCCCTGGAAGTCCGCAGAGGACCGCGGGCGCTGTGGAGCTCCCACAAGGAAGCTGCCGGCATCCAGCAGCTCCCACGGGGCCCCTCTATCCCCCCACGGGTGCAGAAGGCAGGCACACCGCCGCTGATACGCGGAGCTGGCTCCCGGCCGCTGTCATGCTTCACTCGCGGACCGGAAGTGCTTGTCAGCCGGGTGGACACGACGGGACTCGCCGCGGGCGCTGTGGAGCTCGTACAGGGCTGCCCCCGGGCTGGCACAGCTTCCCCATGGCTCCTCTATCCCCCCACGGGTGCAATAGGCAGGCACACGCCGCACACGCCGCTCGTACACGGAGATGGCTCCCGGCCGCTTTCGGTAGGAGTCACCGAGGTGGCCTTGCTCGTGCAAATGCAGGTGGGCTTGGGGCTTCGGAAAATACCATAAAAAAAAAAAGTTTTTTTATTAAGAAGGTAAAAAAAAAAAACAGCGGGACCGACCCGCGAGCTAGGCCGACGGGGACTTCCAGGAGGTCGGCATGAGGTGGAGGCTCCTACCGCTCTTGCCCTGGAAGTCCGCAGAGGACCGCGGGCGCTGTGGAGCTCCCACAAGGAAGCTGCCGGCATCCAGCAGCTCCCACGGGGCCCCTCTATCCCCCCACGGGTGCAGAAGGCAGGCACACCGCCGCTGATACGCGGAGCTGGCTCCCGGCCGCTGTCATGCTTCACTCGCGGACCGGAAGTGCTTGTCAGCCGGGTGGACACGACGGGACTCGCCGCGGGCGCTGTGGAGCTCGTACAGGGCTGCCCCCGGGCTGGCACAGCTTCCCCATGGCTCCTCTATCCCCCCACGGGTGCAATAGGCAGGCACACGCCGCACACGCCGCTCGTACACGGAGATGGCTCCCGGCCGCTTTCGGTAGGAGTCACCGAGGTGGCCTTGCTCGTGCAAATGCAGGTGGGCTTGGGGCTTCGGAAAATACCATAAAAAAAAAAAGTTTTTTTATTAAGAAGGTAAAAAAAAAAAAACAGCGGGACCGACCCGCGAGCTAGGCCGACGGGGACTTCCAGGAGGTCGGCATGAGGTGGAGGCTCCTACCGCTCTTGCCCTGGAAGTCCGCAGAGGACCGCGGGCGCTGTGGAGCTCCCACAAGGAAGCTGCCGGCATCCAGCAGCTCCCACGGGGCCCCTCTATCCCCCCACGGGTGCAGAAGGCAGGCACACCGCCGCTGATACGCGGAGCTGGCTCCCGGCCGCTGTCATGCTTCACTCGCGGACCGGAAGTGCTTGTCAGCCGGGTGGACACGACGGGACTCGCCGCGGGCGCTGTGGAGCTCCCACAAGGAAGCTGCCGGCATGTACAAGCTCCCAAGGGGCCCCTCTATCCCCCCACAGGTGCAATAGGCAGGCACACACCGCTCATACGCGGAGCTGGCTCCCCGAAGCTGACATGCATCATTGGCGGGGCGGAAGTGCTTGTCAGCCGGGTGGACACAACGGGACTCGCCACGGGCGAACCACAGCTCCCACAAGCTAGCTGCCGGTATGCACAAGCTCCTACGGGGCCCCTCTATCCCCCCACAGGTGCAATAGGCAGGCACACACCGCTCATACGCGGAGCTGGCTCCCCGAAGCTGACATGCATCATTGGCGGGGCGGAAGTGCTTGTCAGCCGGGTGGACACAACGGGACTCGCCACGGGCGAACCACAGCTCCCACAAGCAAGCTGCCGGTATGCACAAGCTCCTACGGGGCCCCTCTATCCCCCCACAGGTGCAATAGGCAGGCACACACCGCTCATACGCGGAGCTGGCTCCCCGAAGCTGACATGCATCATTGGCGGGGCGGAAGTGCTTGTCAGCCGGGTGGACACAACGGGACTCGCCACGGGCGAACCACAGCTCCCACAAGCAAGCTGCAGGTATGCACAAGCTCCTACGGGGCCCCTCTATCCCCCCACAGGTGCAATAGGCAGGCATACACCGCTCATACGCGGAGCTGGCTCCCCGAAGCTGACATGCATCATTGGCGGGGCGGAAGTGCTTGTCAGCCGGGTGGACACAACGGGACTCGCCGCGGGCGCTGCGGAGCTCGTACACAGCTGCCCCCGGGCTGGCACAGCTTCCCCATGGCTCCTCTATCCCTCCACGGCTGCAATAGGCAGGCACACACCGCTCATACACGGAGCTGGCTCCCGGCCGCTTTCGGAAGGAGACGCCGACGTGGCCTTGCTCGTGCAACTCCAGGTGGGCTTGAGGCTTCCGAAAATGCCAAAAAAAAAAAAAGATTTTTTTATTAAGAAGGTAGAAAAATCAGCGGGACCGACCCGCGAGCGAGGCCGTCGGGGACTTCCAGGAGGTCGGCATGAGGTGGCCGCGTCTACCGCTCGAAACCTGGAAGTCTGCAACGGGCGCTGCGGAGCTCGTACACGGCTGCCCCCGGTCTTGCACAGCTTCCCCATGGCTCCTCTATCCCCCCCATGGGTGCAATATAAAAAATTTAAAAAAAAACAATTTTAGTCATTATTAACCCCTTCCCGCCATTGGACGTATATGTACGTCCTGGAAAGCATTGACTTCCCGCAAAATGCCGTACAATGTTTGGCACCGGCTCAGAAGCTGAGTCGGTGCCATCATCACCGGATCTCAGCTGTATCTTACAGCTGACATCCGACTGTAACGGTGGGGACCGAACTAGGTTAATAATGACTAAAATTGTTTTTTTTTTAATTTTTTATATTGCACCCATGGAGTTGCAATATAAGCCCACCTGGAGTTGCACGAGCAAGGCCACGTCGGCGTCTCCTTCCGAAAGCGGCCGGGAGCCAGCTCCGTGTATGAGCGGTGTGTGCCTGCCTATTGCAGCCGTGGAGGGATAGAGGAGCCATGGGGAAGCTGTGCCAGCCCGGGGGCAGCTGTGTACGAGCTCCGCAGCGCCCGCGGCGAGTCCCGTTGTGTCCACCCGGCTGACAAGCACTTCCGCCCCGCCAATGATGCATGTCAGCTTCGGGGAGCCAGCTCCGCGTATGAGCGGTGTGTGCCTGCCTATTGCACCTGTGGGGGGATAGAGGGGCCCCGTAGGAGCTTGTGCATACCGGCAGCTTGCTTGTGGGAGCTGTGGTTCGCCCGTGGCGAGTCCCGTTGTGTCCACCCGGCTGACAAGCACTTCCGCCCCGCCAATGATGCATGTCAGCTTCGGGGAGCCAGCTCCGCGTATGAGCGGTGTGTGCCTGCCTATTGCACCTGTGGGGGGATAGAGGGGCCCCGTAGGAGCTTGTGCATACCGGCAGCTTGCTTGTGGGAGCTGTGGTTCGCCCGTGGCGAGTCCCGTTGTGTCCACCCGGCTGACAAGCACTTCCGCCCCGCCAATGATGCATGTCAGCTTCGGGGAGCCAGCTCCGCGTATGAGCGGTGTGTGCCTGCCTATTGCACCTGTGGGGGGATAGAGGGGCCCCGTAGGAGCTTGTGCATACCGGCAGCTTGCTTGTGGGAGCTGTGGTTCGCCCGTGGCGAGTCCCGTTGTGTCCACCCGGCTGACAAGCACTTCCGCCCCGCCAATGATGCATGTCAGCTTCGGGGAGCCAGCTCCGCGTATGAGCGGTGTGTGCCTGCCTATTGCACCTGTGGGGGGATAGAGGGGCCCCTTGGGAGCTTGTACATGCCGGCAGCTTCCTTGTGGGAGCTCCACAGCGCCCGCGGCGAGTCCCGTCGTGTCCACCCGGCTGACAAGCACTTCCGGTCCGCGAGTGAAGCATGACAGCGGCCGGGAGCCAGCTCCGCGTATCAGCGGCGGTGTGCCTGCCTTCTGCACCCGTGGGGGGATAGAGGGGCCCCGTGGGAGCTGCTGGATGCCGGCAGCTTCCTTGTGGGAGCTCCACAGCGCCCGCGGTCCTCTGCGGACTTCCAGGGCAAGAGCGGTAGGAGCCTCCACCTCATGCCGACCTCCTGGAAGTCCCCGTCGGCCTAGCTCGCGGGTCGGTCCCGCTGTTTTTTTTTTTTACCTTCTTAATAAAAAAACTTTTTTTTTTTATGGTATTTTCCGAAGCCCCAAGCCCACCTGCATTTGCACGAGCAAGGCCACCTCGGTGACTCCTACCGAAAGCGGCCGGGAGCCATCTCCGTGTACGAGCGGCGTGTGCGGCGTGTGCCTGCCTATTGCACCCGTGGGGGGATAGAGGAGCCATGGGGAAGCTGTGCCAGCCCGGGGGCAGCCCTGTACGAGCTCCACAGCGCCCGCGGCGAGTCCCGTCGTGTCCACCCGGCTGACAAGTACTTCCGGTCCACGAGTGAAGCATGACAGCGGCCGGGAGCCAGCTCCGCGTATCAGCGGCGGTGTGCCTGCCTTCTGCACCCGTGGGGGGATAGAGGGGCCCCGTGGGAGCTGCTGGATGCCGGCAGCTTCCTTGTGGGAGCTCCACAGCGCCCGCGGTCCTCTGCGGACTTCCAGGGCAAGAGCGGTAGGAGCCTCCACCTCATGCCGACCTCCTGGAAGTCCCCGTCGGCCTAGCTCGCGGGTCGGTCCCGCTGTTTTTTTTTTTTACCTTCTTAATAAAAAAACTTTTTTTTTTTATGGTATTTTCCGAAGCCCCAAGCCCACCTGCATTTGCACGAGCAAGGCCACCTCGGTGACTCCTACCGAAAGCGGCCGGGAGCCATCTCCGTGTACGAGCGGCGTGTGCGGCGTGTGCCTGCCTATTGCACCCGTGGGGGGATAGAGGAGCCATGGGGAAGCTGTGCCAGCCCGGGGGCAGCCCTGTACGAGCTCCACAGCGCCCGCGGCGAGTCCCGTCGTGTCCACCCGGCTGACAAGCACTTCCGGTCCGCGAGTGAAGCATGACAGCGGCCGGGAGCCAGCTCCGCGTATCAGCGGCGGTGTGCCTGCCTTCTGCACCCGTGGGGGGATAGAGGGGCCCCGTGGGAGCTGCTGGATGCCGGCAGCTTCCTTGTGGGAGCTCCACAGCGCCCGCGGTCCTCTGCGGACTTCCAGGGCAAGAGCGGTAGGAGCCTCCACCTCATGCCGACCTCCTGGAAGTCCCCGTCGGCCTAGCTCGCGGGTCGGTCCCGCTGTTTTTTTTTTTACCTTCTTAATAAAAAAACTTTTTTTTTTTATGGTATTTTCCGAAGCCCCAAGCCCCCCTGCATTTGCACGAGCAAGGCCACCTCGGTGACTCCTACCGAAAGCGGCCGGGAGCCAGCTCGGTGTACGAGCGGCGTGTGCCTGCCTATTGCAGCCGTGGGGGGATAGAGGAGCCATGGGGAAGCTGTGCCAGCCCGGGGGCAGCCCTGTACGAGCTCCACAGCGCCCGCGGCGAGTCCCGTCGTGTCCACCCGGCTGACAAGCACTTCCGGTCCGCGAATGATGCATGTCAGCGGCCGGGAGCCAGCTCCGCGTATGAGCGGCGTGTGCCGGCCTTTTGCACCCGTGGGGGGATAGAGGGGCCCCGTGGGAGCTTGTACATGCCGGCAGCTTCCTTGTGGGAGCTCCACAGCGCCCGCGGCGAGTCCCGTAGTTCACCCGCCCGACATGCACTTCCGGTCCGCGACGGACTTCCAGGGCTCAAGCGGTAGGTGCGGCCACCTCATGCCGACCTCCTGGAACTCCCCCTCGGCCTCGCTCGCGTGTCTGTCTTCATTCACGTTTTGGAGAAAAAACCCTATGAGGTTTTTATTTTGGCCTTCAGCCAAGCAGCCGTTCCAGGAGGCCGGGCATTTTGGCACCTCCCACCGGTGTAATTGGCGAGGTGACACTTTTAGGGGTGTGAATATCTCCTACGCCTGAAATACTGTGAGAGGGAGAACTTGCTCCGCCCCCCAAGTCCAACACTTCCAGGACGAGAGGAGGGCGGGAGGCGTTCCCTGCTTAGGCCGAATGCGGCTTCCAGGGAGATAGCGGCACAAAGCCGCCCTCTCACGCCGCTGCCCTGGATGTCCCCGTCGGCCTCGCTCGCGGGTTGGTCCCGCTGTTTTTATTTTACCTTCTTAATAAAAAATTTTATTTTTTTTTTATGCCATTTTCTGAAGTCCCAAGCCCACCTGGAGTTGCACGAGCCCGGCCACCTCGGTGACTCCTACCGAAAGCGGCCGGGAGCCATCTCCGAGTATGAGCGGCGTGTGCCTGCCTATTGCACCCGTGGGGGGATAGAGGGGCCCCGTGGGAGCTGCTGCATGCCGGCAGCTTCCTTGTGGGAGCTCCACAGCGCCCGCGGTCCTCTGCGGACTTCCAGGGCAAGAGCGGTAGGAGCCTCCACCTCATGCCGACCTCCTGGAAGTCCCCGTCGGCCTAGCTCGCGGGTCGGTCCCGCTGTTTTTTTTTTTACCTTCTTAATAAAAAAATCTTTTTTTTTTTATGGTATTTTCGGAAGCCCCAAGCCCACCTGCATTTGCACGAGCAAGGCCACCTCGGTGACTCCTACCGAAAGCGGCCGGGAGCCACCTCGGTGTACGAGCGGCGTGTGCCTGCCTATTGCACCCGTGGGGGGATAGAGGAGCCATGGGGAAGCCGTGCCAGCCCGGGGGCAGCAGTGTACGAGCTCCGCAGCGCCGGCGGCGGACTTCCAGGGCTTTAGCGGTATGCGCGGCCAACTCATGCCGTCCTCCTGGAAGTCCCCGTCGGCCTCGCTCGCGGGTCGGTCCCGCTGGGTTTTTTTACCTTCTTAATAAAAAAATCTTTTTTTTTTTATGGCATTTTCTGAAGTCCCAAGCCGACCTGCAGTTGCACGAGCTCGGCCACCTCGGTGACTCCTACCGAAAGCCGTGAAATAGGAAGTACAAACGGGAGCTGCTCCCGTTCCAAGCCGAGAAGGACTTCCATGATGTGACCGGTAGGTAGTGACACCTCCTGCCGGCCTCCTGGAAGTCCCCGTCGGCCTCGCTCGCAGGTCTGTCTTCATTGACGTTTTGGAGGAAAAACCCTATGAGGTTTTTATTTTGGGCTTCAGCCGGGCAGCAGTTCCAGGAGCCCGGGTACTTTGGCACCTTACCCCGGTGTATTTGAGGTGGTGACACTTTTAGGGGTGTGAATATCTCCTTCACCTGAAATCCTGTGAGAGGGCATTTAGGTTTTGAGTTCCAAGTCCCAACGGTTCTTCCTAGCGGGAAGTCCTAACCGTTCGTGGCCGAGAGTGACTTCCAGGGTGTGAGCGATAGGCACCGGCCCTCTCATGGTGTCTCCTGGAAGTCCCCGTCGGCCTCGTTGGCTGGTCGGTCCGCTGCACCTGAACTTCCACGAAAGAACTTTGGTGCATTCTTTCTGGAGTCCCAGGCCGACCAGCAGTTGTAGGAGCTCGGCCACGTTGGCGAGTCCAACCGAGAGTACCGTGAAGGAGGACGTGCTGCACGTTCTAGCGGGAGCTGCACCTGGTCCAACCCGAGAAGGACTTCCATGGTGTGACCGGTACGTAGTGGCACGTCATGCCGGCCTCCTGGAAGTCCCCGTTGGCCTCGCTGTCAGGTCTGTCTTCATTGACGTTTTGGAGGAAAAACCCTATGAGGTTTTTATTTTGGGCTTCAGCCGGGCAGCAGTTCCAGGAGCCCGGGTAAGTTGGCACCTTACCCCGGTGTATTTGAGGTGGTGACACTTTTAGGGGTGTGAATATCTCCTTCACCTGAAATCCTGTGAGAGGGCATTTAGGTTTTGAGTTCCAAGTCCCAACGGTTCTTCCTAGCGGGAAGTCCTAACCGTTCGTGGCCGAGAGTGACTTCCAGGGTGTGAGCGATATACACCGGCCCTCTCATGGTGTCTCCTGGAAGTCCCCGTCGGCCTCGTTGGCTGGTCGGTCCGCTGCACCTGAACTTCCACGAAAGAACTTTGGTGCATTCTTTCTGGAGTCCCAGGCCGACCAGCAGTTGTAGGAGCTCGGCCACGTTGGCGAGTCCAACCGAGAGTACCGTGAAGGAGGACGTGCTGCACGTTCTAGCGGGAGCTGCACCTGGTCCAACCCGAGAAGGACTTCCATGGTGTGACCGGTATGTAGTGGCACGTCATGCCGGCCTCCTGGAAGTCCCCGTCGGCCTCGCTGGCAGGTCTGTCTTCATTGACGTTTTGGAGGAAAAACCCTATGAGGTTTTTATTTTGGGCTTCAGCCGGGCAGCAGTTCCAGGAGCCCGGGTAAGTTGGCACCTTACCCCGGTGTATTTGAGGTGGTGACACTTTTAGGGGTGTGAATATCTCCTTCACCTGAAATCCTGTGAGAGGGCATTTAGGTTTTGAGTTCCAAGTCCCAACGGTTCTTCCTAGCGGGAAGTCCTAACCGTTCGTGGCCGAGAGTGACTTCCAGGGTGTGAGCGATAGGCACCGGCCCTCTCATGGTGTCTCCTGGAAGTCCCCGTCGGCCTCGTTGGCTGGTCGGTCCGGTGCACCTGGACTTCCACGAAAGAACTTTGGTGCATTCTTTCTGGAGTCCCAGGCCGACCAGCAGTTGTAGGAGCTCGGCCACGTTGGCGAGTCCAACCGAGAGTACCGTGAAGGAGGACGTGCTGCACGTTCTAGCGGGAGCTGCACCTGGTCCAACCCGAGAAGGACTTCCATGGTGTGACCGGTATGTAGTGGCACGTCATGCCGGCCTCCTGGAAGTCCCCGTCGGCCTCGCTGGCAGGTCTGTCTTCATTGACGTTTTGGAGGAAAAACCCTATGAGGTTTTTATTTTGGCCTTCAGCCGGGCAGCAGTTCCAGGAGCCCGGGTAAGTTGGCACCTTACCCCGGTGTATTTGAGGTGGTGACACTTTTAGGGGTGCGAATATCTCCTTCACCTGAAATCCTGTGAGAGGGCATTTCTGCTCCGCGTTCCAAGTCCCTACGGTTCTTCCTAGCGGGAAGTCCTAACCGTTTGTGGCCGAGAAGGACTTCCATGGTGTGACCGGTATGTAGTGGCACGTCATGCCGGCCTCCTGGAAGTCCCCGTCGGCCTCGTTGGCTGGTCGGTCCGGTGCACCTGGACTTCCACGAAAGAACTTTGGTGCATTCTTTCTGGAGTCCCAGGCCGACCAGCAGTTGTAGGAGCTCGGCCACGTTGGCGAGTCCAACCGAGAGTACCGTGAAGGAGGACGTGCTGCACGTTCTAGCGGGAGCTGCACCTGGTCCAACCCGAGAAGGACTTCCATGGTGTGACCGGTATGTAGTGGCACGTCATGCCGGCCTCCTGGAAGTCCCCGTCGGCCTCGCTGGCAGGTCTGTCTTCATTGACGTTTTGGAGGAAAAACCCTATGAGGTTTTTATTTTGGGCTTCAGCCGGGCAGCAGTTCCAGGAGCCCGGGTAAGTTGGCACCTTACCCCGGTGTATTTGAGGTGGTGACACTTTTAGGGGTGCGAATATCTCCTTCACCTGAAATCCTGTGAGAGGGCATTTCTGCTCCGCGTTCCAAGTCCCTACGGTTCCTCCTAGCGGGAAGTCCTAACCGTTTGTGGCCGAGAAGGACTTCCATGGTGTGACCGGTATGTAGTGGCACGTCATGCCGGCCTCCTGGAAGTCACCGTCGGCCTCGTTGGCTGGTCGGTCCGGTGCACCTGGACTTCCACGAAAGAACTTTGGTGCATTCTTTCTGGAGTCCCAGGCCGACCAGCAGTTGTAGGAGCTCGGCCACGTTGGCGAGTCCAACCGAGAGTACCGTGAAGGAGGACGTGCTGCACGTTCTAGCGGGAGCTGCACCTGGTCCAACCCGAGAAGGACTTCCATGGTGTGACCGGTATGTAGTGGCACGTCATGCCGGCCTCCTGGAAGTCCCCGTCGGCCTCGCTGGCAGGTCTGTCTTCATTGACGTTTTGGAGGAAAAACCCTATGAGGTTTTTATTTTGGGCTTCAGCCGGGCAGCAGTTCCAGGAGCCCGGGTAAGTTGGCACCTTACCCCGGTGTATTTGAGGTGGTGACACTTTTAGGGGTGCGAATATCTCCTTCACCTGAAATCCTGTGAGAGGGCATTTCTGCTCCGCGTTCCAAGTCCCTACGGTTCTTCCTAGCGGGAAGTCCTAACCGTTTGTGGCCGAGAAGGACTTCCATGGTGTGACCGGTATGTAGTGGCACGTCATGCCGGCCTCCTGGAAGTCCCCGTCGGCCTCGTTGGCTGGTCGGTCCGGTGCACCTGGACTTCCACGAAAGAACTTTGGTGCATTCTTTCTGGAGTCCCAGGCCGACCAGCAGTTGTAGGAGCTCGGCCACGTTGGCGAGTCCAACCGAGAGTACCGTGAAGGAGGACGTGCTGCACGTTCTAGCGGGAGCTGCACCTGGTCCAACCCGAGAAGGACTTCCATGGTGTGACCGGTATGTAGTGGCACGTCATGCCGGCCTCCTGGAAGTCCCCGTCGGCCTCGCTGGCAGGTCTGTCTTCATTGACGTTTTGGAGGAAAAACCCTATGAGGTTTTTATTTTGGGCTTCAGCCGGGCAGCAGTTCCAGGAGCCCGGGTAAGTTGGCACCTTACCCCGGTGTATTTGAGGTGGTGACACTTTTAGGGGTGCGAATATCTCCTTCACCTGAAATCCTGTGAGAGGGCATTTCTGCTCCGCGTTCCAAGTCCCTACGGTTCTTCCTAGCGGGAAGTCCTAAACGTTTTTGGCCGAGAAGGACTTCCATGGTGTGACCGGTATGTAGTGGCACGTCATGCCGGCCTCCTGGAAGTCCCCGTCGGCCTCGTTGGCTGGTCGGTCCGGTGCACCTGGACTTCCACGAAAGAACTTTGGTGCATTCTTTCTGGAGTCCCAGGCCGACCAGCAGTTGTAGGAGCTCGGCCACGTTGGCGAGTCCAACCGAGAGTACCGTGAAGGAGGACGTGCTGCACGTTCTAGCGGGAGCTGCACCTGGTCCAACCCGAGAAGGACTTCCATGGTGTGACCGGTATGTAGTGGCACGTCATGCCGGCCACCTGGAAGTCCCCGTCGGCCTCGGCCACCTGTCGTTAAGCTGTGAGAGGAGCACGTGCTCCCGCGCCGTTTGAGTCTTTGGAATTTGTCCAAGACTCCTCAGATCGATCTGGCTCCCCGCGACCCGGCGGCGGAGGGACCACTCGCTCGGCAGTGCTTTGGAGCACTGTCGGTTACGGCGAGCGCGTCTTCCTCCCACACCGTCCGGGTCTGTTTCGCCCCCGGCCACCTACGGCCGGTGTCCCAAAAAGCCCGGCGGTCCTGCTAAGGCGGGCGCCGGTACCTCTCGCTCCCGCGAGGTGCGTTTGCTCAGTGCTGCTTCTATCACTCTAAAAGGCGTCCGAGAGTGTGCTGGTGTCGCCGGAGCCCGAGGCGCGAGAGAAAGCTTTAAACGACGGGGAGGCAGTGACCGCCCCCGTATGTCCGCTGCTCGCAAGGGCCTCTCTAGCCGAGGTGCTCCCAGGCGCACCCGCGCATGGGGCACGGTTGTTTCTCGCAAGTAGTCCAAAGCCGTCTTCCGCCTCGCCCGAGGCTGGAAGTGTCGGCGTGGCTCCCGCATGCAAGCCACACGCGGCTCCACCGTGGCTTCCCTCCCCCCCTCTCCGGAGGGGGGCGGCCCCATCCCATGTGGAGCCGCTAAGCCGCCGGGAAAGCGGCCTCGGTTCCCCGTGGGCGACAAAGGCGTCCTCCTCGGCACTTTGCGAGCTGGGCCGCCAGAGAGAGCAGTTAACCCGGATTGTCGAGGTTGTCGTTGCCTTTGTCCCATATTACCTAAGCCTGGTCCTTGTTACCTTACTGGTAAGGGTTAGGGACGCTGAGCGCGCTCCATCTTCTCGGCTCTATGTTGGGCTCTCTCTAAACAGGTCCTCGACTTAAGACCGACCGGTCTTCGTAGGCATCCTTCATCTCGGCAGGTTGCGAGCTGGGCCGTCGGTGAGAGCAGTTAACCCGGATTGTCGAGGTTGCCGTTGCCTTTGTCCCATATTACCTAAGCCTGGTCCTTGATACCTTACTGGTAAGGGTTAGGGACGATGAGCGCGCTCCATCTTCTCGGCTCTATGTTGGGCTCTCTCTAAACAGGTCCTCGACTTACGATTCTGCCCCGACCGACCGACCGGTCTTCGTAGGCGTCCTCCATCTCGGCAGGTTGCGAGCTGGGCCGCCGGTGAGAGCAGTTAACCCGGATTGTCGAGGTTGCCGTTGCCTTTGTCCCATATTACCTAAGCCTGGTCCTTGATACCTTACTGGTAAGGGTTAGGGACGATGAGCGCGCTCCATCTTCTCGGCTCTATGTTGGGCTCTCTCTAAACAGGTCCTCGACTTACGATTCTGCCCCGACCGACCGACCGGTCTTCGTAGGCTTCCTCCATCTCGGCAGGTTGCGAGCTGGGCCGCGGTGAGAGTATGTAGCCCGGACTGTCCTGAAGCGTCACAGTGGCATATTGAACCCCCCGGTTGACTTACATTTATGTGGTCGCGAAACCTGGTTGCGGTCTCAGTGCCAATCTGCGTCCAACAACGGGGCTCTTGGTTGCTCTCTTTCCATGTGTCCTCGAATGTCTTCCGATGCCTTGGAAGGGTCGGTTGTTTGAAGGCATCCTCCTCGGCAGGTTGAGAGCTGGCCCGCGGTGAGAGTATGTAGCCCGGACTGTCCTGAAGCGTCACAGTGGCATATTGAACACCCCGGTTGACTTACATTTATGTGGTCGCGAAACCTGGTTGCGGTCTCAGTGCCAATCTGCGTCCAACAACGGGGCTCTTGGTTGCTCTCTTTCCATGTGTCCTCGACTGTCTTCCGATGCCTTGGAAGGGGGGTCGGTTGTTTGAAGGTGTCCTCCTGCTCGGCAGGTTTCGAGCTGGGCCGTCGGTGAGAGCAGGTAGCCGGGATTGTCCTGGGGCGCGTCGTAGCAGTTATGCCAACCCATGTCCTGCAGACCTGGGCCGCTTCCGAGCGGTGACCAGGTTGTACCGGTACCAAGTTGGCAGCCAGCTGCGACCTCCCGCGGGGCTCTTGGTTGACCTATTCTCTGCAAAGGTCCTGGACTTTCTCTGCTGCCTTGGAAAGTCGTCTTGTCCCCCTGGCACTGCGAGGCCGCCCACCTCCCGAGCGCAATAAATGAAGGTAGTCTCAGCACTTCGATGGAAGGGGGGACTACCTGGTTGATCCTGCCAGTAGCATATGCTTGTCTCCAAGATTAAGCCATGCACGTGTAAGTACACACGGCCGGTACAGTGAAACTGTGAATGGCTCATTAAATCAGTTATGGTTCCTTTGATCGCTCCAACCGTTACTTGGATAACTGTGGTAATTCTAGAGCTAATACATGCCTACGAGCGCTGACCACCCGGAACGCGTGCATTTATAGGACCAAAACCAATCCGAGGGCTTGGGCGGTGGGGTCGGGCTCCGGCCCTCCCTACGCTCTCCCCGGCCGCTCTGGTGACTCTAGATAACCTCGGGCCGATCGCACGTCCCCGTGACGGCGACGATACATTCGGACGTCTGCCCTATCAACTTTCGATGGTACTTTTTGCGCCTACCATGGTGACCACGGGAAACGGGGAATCAGGGTTCGATTCCGGAGAGGGAGCCTGAGAAACGGCTACCACATCCAAGGAAGGCAGCAGGCGCGCAAATTACCCACTCCCGACCCGGGGAGGTAGTGACAAAAAATAACAATACAGGACTCTTTCGAGGCTCTGTAATTGGAATGAGTACACTTTAAATCCTTTAACGAGGATCCATTGGAGGGCAAGTCTGGTGCCAGCAGCCACGGGAAGAGGAGGAGTTTGTGTGTGCTGGTGTCAGAACAGGCTTGCTCCCTGAGGGGAGAGGTGTGAGAAAATTGTTTGTGCTGTTTTTCACATTAAGCCGAAAAACCCTTGCTGGATCCGGCTGGAGTTCCAGGCAGGGTCCCCACTCCTTTCCCAGGAGGAGTGGGGTCCTGGGGAGAGACCCCGGAGTCGGGGGTGAGTAAGGAGGAGGACACACTGGCCGCCGAAGCCGGGCGGGAGAGTGGCCGCAAGATGGAGGAGGCAGCCGGCATGCTACGACGGTCAGGGAGGATGTGCTTGAGGAGCGGCGGCTCCAATGAAGATTTGAGCCAGCACAGCCGCGGGGACGTGAAGGCTTCACTCGCCTTGGACACAGTGAGTCGGACTGGAGGAAGGACGGAGAGGCCCGCAGCGGCAGCCGGCGCAATGGCGGGAGCCGCTGCAGGAGTAAAGCTCGCGGCGGTGGATGCCGCCGGTGAAAGGAGTGACAAGGGAGAGAGCGGACGAGAGGTGCCGGGTATGTCAGAGACTGCCTGGTGCTCCGTGGTGTCGCACGGGGCACTAGGCGAAATCCTGGATATGGAGGACCTCGAGTACCGGCTCGAGGACTGGCCGGTATTAGCCCCGAGGGAGCCGCAACAGCAGTTCCGGCAAAGGGTAACGGCAGTTACGAGCCTGTACATGGCTTCAGAGGAGGAGAGACTGGCCCTGAAGCAGTCTCTTGCTGATCAACGGTATCGCGCGGATCACTGTTCAAAGAATAAAAGACCGGAAATTTCAAAGAAGATAAAGGAGCTGAAGGAGCGTATAAGCTTCCTGGAGACCAGGCTGGACTTGATTTTGCAGTCCTCAGGGAGTTTTCGCCAGAGACTGTTAAGATGGAAAAAGTCTCTGGGGAAAAGAGCATTGGAACAGGGCCAGGAATCGGCCCAGGAATCGGCCCAAGACACAAGCCAGGAGGCAAGCCAGGAGGCAAGCCAGGAGTTAATCCCTGAGTCTGCCTCAATCAAGCAGGGAGGAAGCGAGGCACAGGTGTCTGAGTGCAGCCAGGTATCAGAGGGCAGCCTCCCTTGTGCACAACAGGAGCGTGCTGTGAAACCTGAGTTAAAGGTGCAAGATGGAGCGAGGCACCGACCATCGGGTGTCCTCGTGTCGCTGAGCAGTTCCGAGGGCTCAGAGGAGTCGTGGTCGGAGTCGGAGGAGACCGGACGCGGTGGCGGTCCCGGGGGACTCCTGACGGCCAGGACTAGGCGGGTACAGTCCCCACCGGTGAACTTCGGGGATTTCACATTCGGAGGGGATCCGGTGTCGGACGACCCGTCTAGCAAGGCCGAAAGGAGAAGGAGGCGGAAGGCGGAGAAGGCAGGTAGGACTCCAGTCATGGAGGAGCGTCTTGTGTTTGTACCCCTTTGTAAGCCCGACGTACTCCCTGTCCCCCGGGATGCCATTGCAAACCCCTCTGGTCAGCCCACTCCTGATCCTGCAGTGGATCGGGGGTCTGACGGAGGGGAGATTATGTGTAGCCCCCCTGCTCGGCAGGCTCCGAAGATCAGTGGCACTGCTGCCGCCAGATCTAGTGGCGGTAGCAGTGCGGTGGCGATACTGGCTGAGAGGCCAGACAGTTTGGTGGCAAATAAGAATGTAGTGCTCGGTCCCAAGCAGCTGGGCACGGGTGCTATGTGTATCCCCTTGGGGGAGAACAAGTTAGTGCCCAGAGTGGTGCTCTCCCCTGCAAAGTTGCGCCAGGTGGAGGGGGAAGCAACCAGGGAAACAAATTCTGACATTGTGGCTGGCTCAGCAAGGGTGAAAGAGGCCTGCAGGCAGGAAAACGCGCCTGCAGGAAAAAACGCATGCAAAAACGCATGTGGTGTGAATGGGGGTGAAAAAAGTGAAAATTCAATTGTGATGGAAGATGATGGGGGGAATGTTTCTGGGGAGGAAATAATGGTGGGAGAGGGGTTGGGGGACGTAAATGGCGTAAATGGTGTGGATGGGGGTGTAAATTGGGGTATGATTTTGAATGGGGGTGAGGAGCATATGGAATTACAGGAGGTGGATGCAGCTCCCGGAGATGGCTCGGAAGGGGGATTGATGGAGGTTAGCCCAAGGGGGGGCTCACTGGAAAGTGGGGCGCCTGTTGTCAAAGTGTCTACTGGGGCTCCGGGAGCTGTACAGGTGGGAAGGTCCTATGCTGCAGCCGCAGCGGGCCCGAGTGCCCCTTTGTCCGCGGGTGCCGTGCATGGTAACTTGCAACGGCGCCTTGCGGAGGCCCTAAGGAGAGGCGAGAGCTCTGTCCAAATAGGGGGTGAGCAGGTTGACCTGTCTTTCTGGTACGAGAAGTACGGACAGGCTGCCTTCCGAGAAAACCAAGGGAAGGGACCACCAGTGTTGTCTCTTCCGACAGGGGGACCCGGGGGTGTCCGCAGGAATGTGGCCCGTCTCCGGTGGGTCGGTAAGGAAGCTAGCCCCCCAAGATCTAGGGTTGTGGAGCTGCTCCTGGAGATGGGATTTAGGGCTAATGATATCTATGCCCTGATCCATCCCTACGGCACCTCGGTGTTCGATGTCAGCTTCATGACGGCAGAGGGGTTGGAATACTTCTGGTCCCGTCATGAGCTGGCACGGGCATTGCCCCAGTGGCAGGGTTTCGCCGTTCAGGCCGTTTCAAGGCAGAGTGAGGTCATCAAGAGAGTGACCATCTTGACTAGTAATGAGTCACTCTCTTGCATGGATATAATGACCTGGGTGGAGAGGTATGGCGAGGTCAAAGGAATGCCCCAAAAAAATCGGGACGAACACGGGATTTGGTCTGGTGCCTGGACCTTTTCCGTGAAGTTAAAGGTCCAGGGGAACTCGGTGTCCCACATGCCCTCCTCTGCTTTCTTGGGGAGGGACAGGATCCTGGTCTTTTACCAGGGGCAGCCGAAGGTCTGTCATAAGTGCGGCAGCCCCACACACTTTAGCGCACAGTGTAAGGAGAGGAGGTGTGCGCTGTGTGGGGCTTTGGGCCATCTTGCCGCCACTTGTAAGGACATTAGGTGTAACCTGTGTGGTGACCTAGGTCACCCCTTTAGCCGCTGTCCGCGCTCCTTCGCCAACCTGGTCTTCAACCCGGTGGCGCCTAGCCTTGCCAGTGGTAGTGGTCGTGGTGATGGTGTCGCTGGGGAGGGGGCTGGGGAGGATGGAGGGGTGATAGGGTCGAGGAAGGTAAGGACCCTGCCTCCTTCAAAAACGAAGAGGCAGGAGTGCCGCCGACTTGAGAGGGAGCAGGGGGGGCCCCAAAGCCATGGGGTTCAGTCTGCCGTCCCTCAGGAGGCTGGTATGTCTGCGGAGGCCCTTGGGGACGGTGGGGTAGAGGAAGAGATCAGGAGACTGGTGAGGAGGAGAGGAGAAGCCCCCTCTAGTGGGTCCTCGTACTATGGAAGTTTGGACGAGGACGAAGTGAGGGGGCAAGACAAAAGAGAGGACACTGGTAGGAAGACCCTATGCAAGACCAGGGCTCCTAAATTAAAAACATCCAAGACCGGCCAGATCCCAAAGGAGGGCTTGACTGGCTCCCCCCTGATAGGGCTCTCCAACCGGTACCAAGCCCTTCGGGAGGACATCTCCTCCTCTTCGGAAGAAGAGGAGGGCGGGGGTGAGGTATCGGTGCGAAGGTCGGGTCTTTCGGGAGGTGCTGGACCCTCGAACCAGGTAGTAGGCCAAATGCCTGGGGAGGGGGTTGTCACGGCACTAGTGGACAAAGGGGGGGTGGGGAAACGGGGATGGTGGCGGGGGTGGTGGCGGGGGATGGGAGTGTAAATAATATTGTTTGTAGTGTTGTGGACTCACTCTCTCCTCTTTTGGTTCCAGAAGTGAAAGACTTGGCTAAGGATATGGATCTCTCGGGTGTAAGTCTCAAGAGAGGCAACGAAGATTCCCCGGACCCAGATAGCGACGGGCTAACTGGGGGAGGGAAGAAGCTAGCGGTCGAACTCGATCACTCTTGATGGCGGTACCTACTCCGTTGACCCTGGCGAGTATTAATGTCGCCAGCATTAGGTCAGATGCGGCCAGATTCACGGCCTTTGATTTTCTCGGCTGGGTTGAGGCCGATGTTTTATTTTTGCAGGAGACCAGGGTGCCAGACCTGGCATCAGTGCATAAGGCCAGAAGGGAGTGGAGGCACGGGCCATCTTACTGGTCTCTTGCGGCCGAGCCGTATAGCGGAGTGGCTGTCCTTTTCAGGGCAGCAGAGGTAAAATGCCGACGAGTGATCGAGGTCGAAATGGGGAGGTGTCTGGTCTAGGACGTCTTCATGAAGGGGCAAGAGCTTAGGCTCATAAACATCTACGGTCCACAAACCAAGTGGGACCGCAAATGCCTCTTTATGAAGATCAAGCCTTTTCTTTTTACCAGCCGTCAGGTGGTCTTTGGAGGAGACTTCAACACAGTTGTGAGGCAGAAGGACCGGAGGGGCTCCAAAGACAGGCTGGGTTATGACAGCGTCGCTTTAAATAGCATAGTTAGTGAGGCTCGTCTGGAGGATGTCCACATCAGGCACACCCCGGACCACAGTGGTTACACATACCATAGGGGTAGTCAGATTAGATCTAGAATAGACAGGTTTTATTTGAAGGGGGAGGCTGTCTTCTCGCCACTTGTGGTTGAGGAGGTAGAATTCTCCGATCACTGTTTAATTGTTTTTTCTTTGAACGTTGCAGAGACCCATCGGATGGGAAGGGGCTTTTGGAGATTGAATTCGGCACTCCTGGAAGAAGCGGAAGTCAGACAGTCCTTCGAGGATTTTCTGCAGAGCCAGGTACCTCTTTTGGGCCTTTGTAACAGTAAGTCAGAGTGGTGGGAGATGCTCAAGAAACGTGCGGCAAAATTCTTCCGCCAGCTTTCCAACTTTAGGAGCCTGGCCGGACACTGTCTGTACCAGGACCTAAGAAGGAAACTCGAGCAGCTTGTCTCGACAGGAGGTAGCCGCAAGGATATCTCCTGTGTGAAGTCCTTGCTTAAGAGGTGTCAGTATGATAGGCACACGTCCTTGGTTTTTGAGAGGGACTTCGGGAGGTATCGCTCGCCCGACCCTTACAAAAACTGTAGGATGTCAGTGGATTGCAAATATGTGGCAGGACTGATTGATAGTACGGGATCCCTGAACAGGTCCAAATCAGGGATCCTGGAGGTGGTCAGATCCTTCTACTCACACCTCTTGAGTAGGAAGGAACTAGATCGAGACAAAATGTCGGCTTTCCTGGCTGAAACCATTCCGGAGCCAAGGATAAGCCCCTCTCTTGGCGTTTTGACAGAGGAAATCAAGGAAGAGGAAGTAAAGAGGGCGATTGAAGGGTTAGCTCTTAAGAAATCGCCGGGACCGGATGGCTTAACGTCCGAGTTCTATAAGACCTTTGGGGAAGCTTTGATTCCCCTCTTGACTGGGGTTTTTAATGAGTGCCTATCCTCGGGCGCTCTGCCAAAGTCAATGGGTAGGTCAGCCTTGATCCTGCTGTCAAAGGGTAAAGATCCGTCCCGTATTGAGAACTGGCGTCCCATAGCGCTTCTCAATACGGACCGGAAGATTCTGGCAAAAGTACTGTTTAACAGGTTGGTCGAGTTTGCACCACAGCTCCTCTCGGGAGTCCAGCACTGCACTGTCCCGGGTCGAAGCACCTTTAGTGCTGTCCTGGGTGTCAGGGAGGCGGTGGAGCAGGGCAGAGCTGGACACTGGAAGGGGTACATGCTGTCTTTGGATCAGGCAAAAGCGTTTGACAGAGTTGATCATGAGTATCTCTGGTCCACCCTTTTGAGATACGGTCTGCCTGGGGGGTTTGTGAATTGGCTGAAAACATTGTACGCAGGGGCTGAGACTTTCCCACTGGTGAACGGTTGGGTTGGTCGTCCTTTTGTGGTGGACTCTGGTGTCCGTCAGGGTTGTCCTCTTAGCCCGCTACTATACGTGTTCGCGATCGATCCCTTCCTTGCGAGGATTGATCGCGGGCCGTTGGTGGGTGTGAGGATGGACCTGGCGGTCGTGGAGTCTGCAGTAAGGACGATAGTGTATGCCGACGATGTCACTATCTTCGTCTCCTCGCAAGGGGAGGCGGAATGGGTGATGTCTGAGGTAGACCGCTACTCGGACGCGTCTGGGTCCAAGATCAATCTGGATAAGTGCGAAAGTCTCTGGTTGGGAGTGGGAGACCCAGATTTTTGTCTCCCAGACACCCTCCCTGTGCCCCAAGACACTGCAAAAGTTCTGGGCATAAATTTCGGCAGAGGTGACTATCCTACTCAAAATTGGGAGAGCAGACTGCAGATTGCCACCAAAAGGGTGAACCAGTGGAAAGGTTGGACTTTGACCTTCAGAGAAAGGATCAACTTGGGCAAAACATACCTGCTCCCATTGTTTATTTTTCTGGGCAGCATTTGTATCTTGCCAGAACCCTTCTGGACACGGGTCTACAGCCTGTTTTTCCAATTGTTATGGGGAAACAGGCTGAACCTAGTTAAGAGAGAGGTGACTTACCTAACAAGGAGACAAGGTGGGTTGGGTATGGTCAACCCGGTAGTGTTCCTAGTGAACACTTTTCTTAAATGTAATTTGGCAATCCTCTACAAAGAGAGGGCTCCTCTGTGGGTAGCTTCTTGCAAGGTGTGGTTTCAGCCTTTCTTCCAGGAATGGGAGAACGGAGGGCGAGTGAAGGATCTTCGATCGCAGCGGGGGCATCTCCCGGCTTACGTTGCCCCGGTTCTGAAGGTTGTCCGTCGATGGTGTCTGGGGAAGGATGAGGTGATCACGCTGCCGAGGAAACTCCTCGACATTAGGGTGATCGCCTCCTATTTCCAGGCATCCTTGGCCCTCAAGGACTGCCCAGGTAGGGATCTGAGGGAGGGACTGACGCTTTTGAATTCAAACAGGATCCCCCAGAAGTATTGGGACTTGACCTGGCGCTGCTTCCATGGTAAGTTATATGTGAGGGGAAACTTGAAGTACAGGAACTCTGATGAAAGGGATTGTCCCCGGGAGGAGTGCGGC